>NW_026590677.1:7404117-7425956 GCF_907164565.1 Psammomys obesus
AGGAAGGAAGGAAGGAAACTGTTATCTTTACCTTGGACTGTAGGCTTTAGAAGTGTAAGAATTATTTGTTTAGGGGTATAATTTTTATATGCAAGTCAGTAATTCTTCAGTACTTTGTTTGGTAAGCTGAAAACTAATTGTAGTCACCAACCAATATTAGGATTATGGGAAAGAAAGTAAGTTGGGGGAGAGAAGTTAAAAACGAAAGAGTTTGATAGGTATTATATTGAGTTTGTATTTTCTGTGTTATATCCAGATAAAAATGTTTGAGATGTTCAAACGGCTTTGAAAGTAAAAGACAGAACTGGGTTAGTGGTACAGATTTGGATTGCATTGCTAAATAAGTGACATATTAACTTCAGGATTGGATAAGATCATTTAAGCAATATATGTTAAAGTAAGAAAATCATGAAAAAATACAATATAACAGCATTGCGGGAAAAACTAAAGAAGAGGAAAATAATCATAAAAATGAGATGAAGACAGAAAGCTCACAATTTCTCTTCATTTTATTCTGGTTTTAATTATAATTAATAAAATACATGATAGCCTTGGCACTCTGAGCATTCTTATATAATAAGACACAGGTTCATCTTCATTTCAGACTCTCCAGCACCCAGGAAAGTACCTGATACTTAATATTCCTGCAATAAATCTTTGTTTAATTGCATGGAATTGACATTAGAACTTTGTTCCCTCTTTTGCTCTGTTTGCTTATTTCTGGAGTGTGCAGCATGCATTGCCTCTGGTATTTTAAGTTCGTAGTGAAAAATCATTTCAATGTGTCCTAGGCTTGATCCCCTTCCAACCCAACCCCCACGACAATAGTTTTCATTATACCCTTCTGTGTTTGCCATTCTGGATAGAATTCTGTGCACAGAAGTTATATACATATATGAGTATATCTATGTAACAAATCGCAGCACAGGAGCCCCCTGGGCTCCCTCTGCTTCTGGTATGACATATTTGAGCCATATAAATTCAGCATCTCCTCTGGCATCTGTTAGCCGACTCACTTGCAACTCCACCTCAGCAGTGGTCTCTCAGTCCTCTCAAGGCAGGGAAAGAGCATCGTGTGCTGGGAGACCATGGCAAAGACTCCTCCAGAGAACTGTGAGGACTGTCACATTCTAAATGTAAGTTGATTCATATATTTCCCTTTTGAGCAGAAGCGTGGTTTCCCAGATTTATCGTATTGCGAAGTGAGCATTAGAAAGTGAAATAGAAGGAGACTTTGAATTATGGCTTGCTTTTTTGAGAGTTATTGTGTATTGTTTCATTCTTTCTGCTCTTTGCTTAGGCAGAAGCTTTGAAATCCAAGAAGATATGTAAATCACTTAAGATTTGTGGACTGGTATTTGGTGTCCTGGCTTTAACTCTAATTGTCCTGTTTTGGGGGAGCAAACACTTCTGGCCGGAGGTATCTAAGAAAGTAAGTAACAGAAAAGTATCCAGTATTTCTTTTCTGAGACTGATTGAATTTAACTAGTGATTTACATGTAAATTAATCTGAAAGTGAAAACTCTCTTAATGTTTTTTTATTCATTTGGGAGAATAGAAAATAGAATCAAGGTTTTTCTTTCATTTGCTTATTTAGGGTGAGGGGAAATTGTGTGTTCTGCATTTTGGTTAGTAGTGACAGGAGGTAAATAATTTACTCACTCCTTTATGGTTGACTTTAAGGAGTTAAATCTCCTGAAAACTTTTTTTTTTGTACTGTAAGATAGAAAAAAATACTTTCCATCTTCCATTATCTGGGCAGAAACTGATGGAAAAGTAACCAGACAACCACATAAGAAAAAAACCACCCTAAATGGTAGCAAATGATTTTCAGTGATTATGTTCTGACTTAACACATCTGCTGTGAGGACAGACAGCAATGTCCTTTTTAAAAGAAACAATTATCATATCTGAGTGCAGAATTATTTGTTGCTTAACCAGAACTAGAGCCTTTCAGCTACTCAGCAGTCACAACCACTGTCCCAGTGACACAGTAATGCCGTAGGTAAATACAAGCAACACAAAATCAGTAATCACAGATCTGTCAGAAACCTTCTAATATTGAAGTCATTTGGAGAAGCTTAGTTGCCATTGTAGCTTGTATCCCCATGCTCCCACGTTATTGTTATTCCTGGGCTCCCATGCAATTGGCAAGTTTAGATGTGACCCAAATAAAAATCATAGTCCTTTCTTCTTAAGAATTTCCATTTGAATGACAATTAGATGAACTAAAGCCAATGAAGATGGGTTCCTGGCTTTGACATATCTCTCTTTCTTTCTTTGTGGGTCATTGTTGTTGCTGCAGCTCCTGCAGGTGTTGCTGTTAATCTTTTTTTTTTTTTTTTTTTTTGTCATGAGATCCTCATATCTACTTGGTAGCAGATGTAAGAAAGGAAAGAAAAAGATCCAGGAGGGAAAATGAGACAAGAAGAAAATAGGTTGGCATGGACCATTAGGAGCCAAAGAAGCAATAGGAGCAAAGAGTTCATGGGGAAAGAGAGACGAAGGAGGAGAAAAAGAAAATAAATTTCCTAAGTGTCCAAACAAAAACAGTCGTAGCTACCTTGGGATACTCCACCTCTGCTGCAATATCTGTTTGCATTTATTTATCAAAGGATACCTTATAAAGCTTAAGTGGGAAGGAGAGCAAACAAGCCTACTTATTTGTTTGCCTTTTTATTTACATCATGTTCCAGAAAGGTTTTCGGGCATCACCAGCTCCTATTAGCCCAACCCCACTGCCCTACTGTTTTTGAACTATTTACTATTCAGATGTCTTTCTAGAGAATCCAATTATGTTAAGGCTAGCAAGGTATGCAAAGCAACCAACATCAGAAAACTAACCAAGAGTCAATATTCATTCCAGTACAATAACTTACAGTATCACTTAGCTTTTTCCTATAGTGATATGCTACCCCCAAAGTTGGAAATTATATGAGTACAGTACCATAAATCATTTCAGTCACTGCAAGTATAATGCCTTCATTGGATATGGTTAGGTACCTAATCTTTTTGACCATTCATAGATACCTGTCTGAACACAGCCTTTTTTGTTTTCTTGTATTCAATGGCACTATAAATGTCATTCTACCAGTATTAGTGTGTTTTTCTAATCTTACAGTGGCATTTGCCTCAATGCCATAATAAATGACTCAGGAGATCTTGCCTTTGTCTTGTAAAAATTCATACTTCCTACCTGCATTCTTGATCTCCCTTACTTTCTGATTATGTTATTTTGTTTCCCATTCCAGTTCTTTTAAATGTGATTTCAAAAAATAACTTCCTAATTTCTGAAACCAACCAAACAAAAAAAGCTCAGTTTGTGCATACATGTGGGATATACTGCTTGTTAAAGTTTATTTTAAAAGACAAAAAAAAAATTAAAGCTCCCATGAAGTAATTTGTCTTAGGATATACATTTTCACCAAAATGAGCGTAAATGAGGACTCAAAGTTATTATGAGGGTATGGAGATAAAAGACGTTATGTAGCCAGGCATAGTAGTGCACTCCTTTAATCCCAGCACTCAGAGAAGCAGAGGATGGTGGATTGCTGCCAGCCTGGTCTACAAAGCCATTTCAGGACAGCCAAGGCTACACAGAGAAACCCTATCTCAAAACAAACAAACAAACAAAGACATTAAGTTGTTCTACCATGAACAAATACTATTTATTTGCTATTCAAAGTGGAAGTTTCAATATACTGTCTTTCATATATGAGTCCTGGCCTTCACCACAAAATTAGGTTGGGAACAAAATCAGAAGTATGGATTCTTTATTCAGTCAAGTACTACCTTCTAAGTCCCAAACAAGGGTCTTGGGAGGCTAGCCATGTTCCTGTGACCAAGACTGACTAGGCCTGCATCCTAGTAGTTAAGAATCCAGATTAGTCTAGGAAGAATATTTTCAGAGGAAAATGATCGAAATATCTTTTACAAATTTAAGCCTCTCTCCGTAAGAGTACGGGCTGTTATGAAACTCTGATTAACAAAGTAAAACCCACAGTCTTCTGGACTTTGCTTTAATTGCCTGTGGGATTAGTACGGCCTTTGGTAGAGAGATTTATTGATGCTTTTGTGCTTATTGATTGTAGTGATACCTGTGTTGTCCTGGGGCTTTCTCTAAGCTTTCAGTATTTGCTCTTCCAGCCCCCACAACACTCCTTTGTGTTTTCCTTTTCAACATCTGTTTATAATAAACAGTGCTTATTTAACATTCTACATCTGGTGTTGACATTTCCATGCTATTTCCATGTTTTTCCCTTCCCTCCCATCTTCATATGCAGAAAAGATTCAGATTCCTGATCTCAAAAGGGAGTAAGCAGTATTTGATTCTTAGTATACCTCAAGCATGCTTGTGAGCGCGCGCACACACACACATACACACACATCCAGGAGAAAAGTAAGTCAAAATTAAAGGACAATCAACTCTGAGTGAGCTGCTGTTCTTCTTTCCAGACCCTAGGCTTCCTGAACCACAGCCATACGTAGGTGATTTGAAGAGACGCAAGGAAAGCCAAGTCCATAAGGCTCTGTGTTCAGATTTCCTAACCAAGCAAGTTTCAGAGACTTTGAGGGGGCACCATGTTGAGGAGCCACGTCTAAGCAGGCATCCTTAGGATGCATGAAGCAGGCTTGCTGCAAAAATACTCTTACTGAAAGTTACCTGTGTTCCAAATTGAACTTGAAAGAATTAGAAGCCAGTTCCTCAATTAATCAAAGCAACATGAAGAAAACAAACCAGAAACTCTTAAACCACCAGTTTATAAACACAGCACAGATTTTGTACACCATCCTTCCAAATCTTTATGGAATGAGACAGAAACATAAGTTATTTAAAAGAAATGTTGTGCTTCCTAGCATACATCAGAACTATGTGGTGAATTATTTTAGGGCTGCTGGGAAGTGATAACCCCCTCCCCAGCAATCAGCATATTCTTGAAGATGCTCCTTCAAATTCCACATTATAGCTGCACAAGATGAGAGGTAATGGATCATGAAAATAGGCAAACATTTGGTCTTACCCATGTGACCTCAATTGCAGAAGACCACTGAAACAGTCTCATTCATGTTTCACACCCAAGAGCATTTTCTAAGCTGAAAATCCTTTGTACAAAAGAAGTACTTCCTTGCCAAGTCTTAACCCAAACTTTCCTCATATTTTTCTACTACTAGAATTAGCCCCAGGCCAACTTTTTTCATTCATTTCTAGGCACACAATGGGACAGTTCTTTTCTCTAGATTGCATAGGCACTTAACACTACAGTCTGATGGTTGAAACATAGCACTGGAGAAGGGAAAACTGAAAAGGTAGCTAGAATCTCTTAAGCAAGGGAACTGTGTTTCAACAGATGCTGCCACATCAGAATTTGGGAAAAGAAGGCATCTCTTCATTTTCTTTTCTTTGTGAGACCCAAATTTACCCATGTACAACAATCCTTACTGGGCCAGTTGTCATTTTGGACTATTCAGGGGTAGCTCTTACAAATTACATGATGCTGGATTCTGATTACCATAAAGTTGTATTTATTTCACTGAGTGCTTTTATCTGGCACAAGCTATATAGCCTTCAGACAGAGTTGTAGGGAGAAGGAGCCCAAGTGATCAACAGATAGCTGCAACCTAACATGCAACCTGAGAAGTACAGACCAAATGTGAGAAAAATTGGATTTCCCAACTACCCATAAGGGGATGCAGATCTGGGTGAGGTAGCACACACCTGTAATCTCAGCATTCATGAGGCAGGGAGATCTCTGTAAGTTTGAGGCCAACCTGGTCTACAAATCAAGTCCAGGATAGCCAAGGCTACACAGAAATCCTGTGTCAAAAAGCAAAAACAAAAAAGAAGAAAGGGGATGCAGGTAGGGACTGAACCCTCAGAGGCATTTAGTAAAGTCACAAAGTTTGTAGGTGGAAGGACTAACATTAGCACTAGAACTTTTTCTGAGGATTCTTTGCTGTTTTCCAACAAATTTGGGAATTGGGAAGAGGATTATGTATACAGGGAAACTTCCCAATTAGCTCATTTGTAAACAAAAGAAATGGCCTTTTCTTTCTTTTCCTTCCTTCCTTCCTTTCTTGCTTTCTTTCTTTCAATCATTCTTTCCTTCCTTCCTTGTTTCTATCTTTCTTCCTTTCTTCCTTCCTTCTTTCCTTCCTTTTTTTCTTTCCTTCCTTCTTTCTTTCTTTTAAAGAGGAATGTCTGGATGCTTATCTCAATTTTTTCAGGACTGAGAGCTAGTGATTGAAGATACAAAAGTCCAAATATGCATAAGAAATAATCTGTCGGCACTGTGTTGATAGAGAAATACTCAGAAGTCTTTTAATTCTCATAGACTAGATAGGTAATAATATGGTACAATGTCTTCTCTTCCCTTTTTTCCTAGCTTGAACCCTGCTAGCCAACTATTCTGAGCATGCATTTCACCTTTGGAGAATGTACCTCATAAACAGACAGTAAAGGATGAAGGTGGGAAAAAAAAGTCCAGCTAGATTAATCACAGGTTTCAAAAAACAAACCTAAGCCAAATGTCCTCAAATCCCTGTCAGGACAAGCTAAAGCTGCTTGCCCCCAAACAGATCCACCACACCAAGGTGTGAGTCAATTTTACTCTTTACAAAAACCTTTCTTTTTTATTTTTATTTTTAGTTACATTTTATTAACTCTGTATCCCAGCTGTATCCCCCTCCGTCATTCCCTCCCAGTCCCACCCTCCCTCTGTCATCATGGTGGGATCTAGAAAAGATCATTCAGAGTGAGGTATCCCAGAAGGAGAAAGACACATATGGTATATACTCACTTATATAGACCTATAACATAGAATAAACAAAAACCTTTCTTTTCTGATCTCAGAGAGTATCAAAAACAGAGACAGGAAAACAGGGAATAGTGTGCACATTGGAGGAAGTTAGGACTAATTGGCTGCCCAGATGGAGGATTTAACTGGACTGAGGACAGAATTCCCAGATAGGGAAGAAAAATTGATTTGTGTTTCCCCATATTTTGTCAGTGTGGTCTTCTTACACAATGCCTGAATTTAACCATACACCCACTATCCCACTGGCCTCTCTGTCCTATTCCAATATTCTGACCATCATGAGGCCAGTAAGAACCCATTTGGATTCTGTTGGAAGATGCCTTTGACATCCCCCAGAGTATCTCCTGCTCCTGTTGTCACAGTACCTAAAATGTATCATTACAACTTCATTTCTTTGAGTGAAGCATTACATTCAACTTTTCAAATTGATGAATGTTTTTTCGATTGGTAATACCTAAATGTAAACTCATTTGTCAGATTAGTTTCTTCTCTTACATAAGATCCCTAAAGCACTGGCAGATTCCTGGTTGTCTAGACAGGAGACAGAAGGACAGATGGAAATGAGAAAGGCGTGGAAAAAAAGGCTATGAGGGTGCAAAGGGAACAAGGTATGAAAATACCAGAAAGGGGCCTCATTTATCCATCAATTTGGCAAGGGCATACTTCATATCACATGCTGTCCTTGCTCTGCCTCTCCTGGAATAAAGATAAATTGGGGGCAGAGACTGAAGAGAGATGCTTGGAGGCCACTCACACCTTTCTAAGGTCAGCCATCCTGTCTCTGCTTTAGTTTGTTCCTGGACAGGGCAAAGCCATTTAGTTCCTCATTTCCAGAAGGCACTTCAACCCAGGAGCCAGAGAGCTTAGTAGACAGCAAAGTACTCCTGATGCCAAAGTCATGAGCTCAGTCTTCATACGGGCCAGTGAAGCTTGCATAGCCATTACCCAAGCAGTGTGCTCCACGGGGACCTGAGTGAGACACTGTGTCTGGATTTACTCAAACCTAACCCCACACAGTCCAAAGTAAGTCATTGGCATCATTCTCCTAGACAAAAGACAGTCTGCTTCAAAAGGACACCTTTGATAGCAGAATTCCACCTGGGAGAATATGTAGTTCTCTAGTCCTACACCCTCCCACACACTAAGGTTTCATACACAAATGAAGTCATTCTGATCTCACTCTATTTAAGAAGCTACCATTGCTAACACAAAATCAACATGCTGATTAATAGGTGCAATTAACACGGATGTCTCTTCCCTCACCAAATAACAACAACAAAACAAACAACCCAATTCTTTGCAGAGATGTTGAATGTTGAAAGTAGTGAAGATCTGCTGAGCTTGGCAATTTCCAATAGTACTCATCCAGAAAGGAGTCCAAGTAAAACGCATTGCCAACAGTGCAGGAAAACTCATTCCACAGCAGTACACTAAAAATTTAAATGTCACCAACACAGTCCCATAGTCTTCTACTGATGATTGAAAACACAGTCTGTATTTCTCTTTCTTTTGCCCAGGTAGGCCACAGTCCAAAATCCCCTAGTCTCTAACCCAATTTTTCCATGCAATAATCCATCAGTGGTGCTGATGAAACAAACACCCCAACCCAGGCCCTAGTGGCTAACACTGCCAACATTTGTCTCCACAATGGTTAGTATTTCTAAAGAAACTGCCCCCCTATTGGGAAACCTGACAAAGCTGTGTCTGAAGTGGAAGCCTTTGTCCTTTGCTTAAGTCAGCCAACTGACTGAAAGCTCTTTTTGTTTTTTCCATACCTAGAAGTTTCTTTTCTCTAGCTGGATGCAAGCAGGAACTAAGAGGATTTTTAGAAGCAGAAGCAAATGACAAGCTTAAAGGAGTTTTCTACCTGTCACTAAGAATGTTGTCCTTCCCAAGTTAACTCAGCAATAGCTAAAGTGCTCTTAATATTCTTTTCACTACCTTTAAAAGACCTTACTAATCTTCAAGACATTCCTTTGGGAAGATAAGAATGCGTTGTTGGTGATGATACCTATTCAGCAAATAACTACTACCTATGTCTAAGGCGCTACAGGGCTTCAAGGAGGTAAAAATGGTTTTGTCTCTGTTTTCTTTTCAGTGGCTCCAGCAGACTTTTCATGCTTGAAGTAGCACTTGTTTCCACAAACCCATCCAACTTGTTTTTCTACTTGAGTTGGGAAAAGTTTGACCAGGTTAAACTAACATGCTGTCACAGACATCAGCAGACACTAAAAACAACACAACCCAGTAGAAACTCAAGAAGGAGGATGTCACTAGGAACTCTGTTATTAGAAAGCAACACTGATTCTGTAGCAACTTGCTTCTTCAGAAGGACAAATGAATATGTAGAAATCCAACAGGCAAAGGCCTCCAAGCAGTGGGGAGAAGATAGACTTGCAAATGGCACCATCAACTGTGGTATAGTTTACAACAGAGATCAGACTCCTCCGGATTTGATATTTTTTTCTAGCCTCAAATACGATCAAGGTTATAGGTTACATGCTTAATATTGAAATAAAATATGTCATGGGACTGGGACCTTTGGTCTGTAGTGATAGAATTGTCACTTTTAGAGAGCAGAAGGAAGTTTGGGGATTTGTTTCAGCCACTCAAAAAGGCTTGGTAAATAGCCTTTCAGAAGCACTCTCCTTGGAAGATTCTGTTAATTTATGGCACCTCACCCTATCACCAAAGTCTATACAGAAGAATCTACAGAAGTTGAAAACAATGGAATCAAGTTTTAAAAACAGAACCCAGCAATAACCCAAGTGGGGATGGTTAGCCAATAAAACAGAAGTCTAATGAAAGGCAGATGACTGTGCTAGATTTTAAAGAACAAAGAGAAATACAGGGTAAGACTACGACTTGTTGAGGTATTGTCAAAATCCTGAAAGATTTTTCATATGGGAAATAATGCCTAACCCTTCTAAATGTTTTCAAATCTCTTTCTTGGATATAATGGATTTCGAGAAAGTGATGGGACGAGTAATCATGGAACACTTAAGAAAGGAAGCAGTAGCTTCAGGAAGCAGCAAAGGCTTGAGATGATCCCTTAGGCTTAACACAGGGGGAAATGCTTTACAGGCTGGTTTGCAGAATGTCATTTGCTACTTAACCAAGGTTGCCAAGAAAACTGTTGGAATTCTTCATAATTAGCTCAGCTATTTGGCTTAAATATAAAACACTGACTCTGAAAATTGATTCCTGTACCATATCAGTCTGAACATCAAAAAGCACCTCACTTTAATCATAATTTTAGAGAATTCCAATGGCAAAATCCTGAGATGACCCCTCAGTACAAAGTCTCTGAAAACAGAAAGTAGCCTCAGTTAAAGCATTTTATGAAGGGACACTCACACAATCTTAGAGCTTGCTTTCCTTCCTCTGCCTTCCAGACCTATGACATGGAGCACACTTTCTACAGCAATGGTGAGAAGAAGAAGATTTATATGGAAATTGATCCCATGACCAGGACAGAAATATTCAGAAGTGGAAATGGCACTGATGAAACATTGGAAGTCCATGACTTTAAAAATGTGAGTTGACTGTTTCTCCTGAGGCTTTCCACTTAAAATACTACAATCATTGAAGAACATTTAAAAATTAGCCTTTAAACCTTCATTTCATTTATGATAAAGGTTTCCCTTTGAATTCAAAGTTTGCTAATCTGTGGTTCTGATAAGTCATGGAACTCATTAACTGTGACAATTACAGGAAACTAATTGTATTATTGTTTGTCTCTTTTATAGGGATACACTGGCATCTACTTCGTAGGTCTTCAAAAATGTTTTATTAAAACTCAAATCAAGGTGATTCCCGAATTTTCTGAACCAGAAGAGGAAGTCGATGAGGTATGTGAGGAAAAATGATGGTAGGCTTCATTTACTGGCCAATCATTATGCTAAATGCTCTCTTCTCATTGGATCCTCAGTCTTGTAAATAGGCACTATTATTATTCCCATATTCAGATATAGGATCTGAGATTTAGAACTGAAGAGTGACTTGCTAAAGGTACACTATACAAATAAACAAAATAAAAAATATTTAAAAAAAAAAAAGCTATGTACTTTTGTTCCTGAAAGGAATTAATCAGAGGAACAAAAGCAATCACGAATATAAGAAAGACTTTAAGAAAATTAGCCCACGGATGAAGAGATAGCTCAGGGACCCTAGTTCAATTCCCAGAAGATGCATCAGTCAGCTCACAACTGTAACCCCTACTCCAGGGGGATCCAACACATCTGGCCTCCAGAGGCAGCTTCATTCTCAAGCACACATATATCCCAACAAAGTTGCACATGCACACACAAAATAAAAATAAAAATAAAAATAGGGACTGGAGATCTGGCTCAGAGGTTAATAGTAGTGGCTACTATTCCAGACAACCCAAGTTTTCAATTCTCAGCACCCATATGGTAGCTCACAATCATCTGTAACTCTAGTTACAGGGGATCTAATGCTTTCTTTTGGTGAAACAGATATACATGAGGGTAAAATACCTTACACATAAAATAATTTTAAAACTAAATAATAAAAATAGTGTTTTAAAACAGAAGGCTACAAAGGGGTCATACCACTTCTGTCACATATCAATACTCAGCTTATTCACCTTACCATTTTATGCGGAGGTGCTAATTTGATAATCCACTGTGCTCCTCCGAAGAACCAAAAACAAAGGTGAAAACTTCAACCTATACTGATGTCTAGGACACTGCTCCAATTAGTGAATGAACGATCCTAGGAAACTATGGGAGATGGGTCATCACTTCCTAAAATAGATCAATCTTTGCAGTCCTAGAGGTTCTTCTGGTTTAATTTAGTTTGCTTTTATGTTTACAACTGGAAAATCTAAGGTGGCAATGGTATAATAGAGCTTATGTACATTGAAATCTCATTTTCTTCTTTCTCCCATCTTTCTTTTTAATGTTCTTCCAACTGGTCACTTTCATGTTTATCTCCTTTATTACATGCTGGTGGGTTAGAGTATTTTTCCTTACCCAAGACTAGTCAGAGCTATTGTTAGTTCTCACGTTACCTTTTTTGTTGTTTGTTTGTTTGTTTGTTTGTTTGTTTTTGGAGACAAAGTTTCTCTGTGTAACAATGGCTGTCCTGGATTCGCTTTGTAGACTAGGCTGACCTCAAACTCACAGTAATCACTCACCACCACACCCGGCCTGACATAACTTTTTTATGCTACTGTTATCTCAATGGCTAAAAATGTTACAGACTCCTTTTCCTAGAATTTCCCTTCAAAAGAAGAAAGTATCTCTAGAGAGGATGTTTTGCTGCCGAGGTCTATGGTAGTGGTAGATTTTGTAGAGTTTTCTTTTGTTTCTAATAATCTTGTACTAGATGCTTCTGAAGAATAGATCAATTTACCAGAAATTAGTTAGTATGGGGGCAATCATAACAAGAAAGAAGATTAGGACTTAAAAGATACTATAGAGCCAGAGAGAAGGGTCAGCAGGTAAAGACACCTATAGTCAACCCTGATGACTGAAGTTCAATTACCAGGAGCTACATGACACAAGGAGAACCAGTTCCAGTGAGGTTGTCCTCTGACCTCCACATATGCACTGTGGTATGTACCCTGCGCCCCCAACACAATTAAATAAAAATGTTTTAAAAGCTACTATATAAAATATCATGAAAATGTTTACAGAAAGCAATGTATTGAGTATAGACAAGCAGCAATGAAAGCCTAACTTGATATAATAGGATTTTTCTGGGGTGATATAGAAAAAAAGGCCCATGTTTTCTCTGTGCCCTAATTTTTTCTTTTGTTAATTTGGCGATAACTCTTAAATTTCACATGTATTCACCTGATGATAGTAAAATTATTTCATCTCCAAGAAAACTGAATTTCACACTACAGATATTTTTTTTAGTGCAACAAATTGTGGCCATGAATTTAAAAAGCTCTTTTGCTCTGTACTTCATTCAGCACTGTATCAATGGCATGCACATGAAAACATTCAGAGACACTATCTAAATCGCCCCAAGTTTGCTAACAAAGCTAGGATGCACACCAACCTCTTTTTCTCCAATCCCTTTCAATGTGTTCCAAGGCCTTTACAGACTTGAGGACGAAAGAGCCAGGACTTTAAAGTTGTGACTAGTTCAGACAGAAATTATACAAAGGCATATTTTGGAAAATAAATAAACACACTGAAAAATCATGAAGCCAGGAAGAACCAAAAGAGGTAAAAACAACAAAAAAAAGACCTTATTAAGAGCAGGGGTAAAGTGATGAAACCTTATTGACAAGTTGGTAAGATCTAGATATTCAAAGCAACTACTACTGGCACTAGAAATGGAAGAGAATGTATTTTTAACACAACAGTGAAGCTCTGTAAGCCAGAGTCCTCTGTGAGATAAACCTTAAGCATCTAGAAAGAATGGGATTAATAAGTCTACTTTCCATAAATGGAAGATTTTAAAATATGAAAACACAAATTTCTTGTAAATTCAAGATAATAGGTCAATTGGCTATTTAACAGATCTCACTAGTTTAGATTATAAGAGTTATTTTCAGCTTGAGGTGAAATATTGTGTTCAACCTTAGCCATACTAGTAAAACAAGGTAGGTATTCACCCATTTAAAGTGGAGAAATGTAAATCATTCATAGTTGCAGAAGCTCAAAGTAAAGCTTGTATGGCCCAGGTAGTGCCCAGAACACAATGGAAAGCCTTTCAAGAGAAATGGCTGCAGACAAAGCTCTCATTTTAGTGAGTAACCTTCCTTCCAGAACCAGAAGGAAGATATTCAGTCATTAGCCTCTTTATGGGAACCTACTGTCAGCATGACATGGAGACAGTTCACCAGCAGCTAACACCAGCATTGCACCCATTACTAAGGAATAAAACATACTGCTTTTCAGCACTCCATAATAGTTAAATTGCTGCACTGATTTCTCTTCAATCCCAATCCTGACCCACTTTCTTCTTTCAGAATGAAGAAATTACTACAACTTTCTTTGAACAGTCAGTAATTTGGGTTCCTGCAGAAAAGCCTATTGAAAACAGAGACTTCCTAAAAAATTCTAAGATTCTGGAGATTTGTGATAATGTGACCATGTACTGGATCAATCCCACTCTAATAGCAGGTATGGTATCCTACCCAAAATCTATTCCTTCCAATGATGTTAACATGCTAACATGGTGATACATACCTATATTCCCACTGCCCAGGAGTCTGAAGCAGGGAAATTTTGAGCTCATGGCCAACTTAAGCAACTATCTCAAAGAGAGAGAGAGAGAGAGAGAGAGAGAGAGAGAGAGAGAGAAAGAAAGAAAGAAAGAAAGAAAAGAAAGAAAAAGAGGTTAATGTTTCCAGCATTGAGAGACCACATTTCTATGAAAACAAATCATCAGTTTATACCTTCTTGGATGAAACCGTATATGGTGACTGTACAAGTTATACATCAGATGAATTAATGCTTGCAGGCTTTTAAAATATCTCAGGAAAGGAAAGGTAATACCACCTTAATATGACCAATGATAGCAGAAAGCTAATCTATCTTTCTTTGTACATCTATATTCATTGCAGCAGGGATACCAGACTTTTCCTTAAAACCACAGTGGGACCAACTTATGAACTGGAGAGAAAAGAGACCAAACAGTACTCATGTCTCAAGAATTCTCATGTCAAATGGCACTCTCCTCCAGAATATAGGGCAATCATGGCAATACAGTTTCTTTGTGTATGTTTGAGGAATCATAAACGGAATTGAAGGTTAGAGGTCCAGAGCAGAAAAGTAGAACTTTCAGTTCAAGAAGACAAAGGTTCCTAGGCACGTTATTCTGTCCAGTTGAAACAGACTTTAGCCTCCCTCACTCTGCACAAAGACAGTATAGTAATAGTACTCAAGTCAGGACAGTCGTAACAATGTAGGCCTCTATTAGTATTATTTGGAGATTTTTGTCTGGTTTTGCTTTTAAAGATGATAAAATGCAATCTGTTATCCTGGACTAAATGCTGCAAAAACAAAGAACATGAATGGAAATATTGATGAATAAAGTCTGTAGTTTAGTTAATGACAATTAACCAATGCTTACTTATTAGTTTTGACAATTGTACCACAATTGTGTAAGATAACAAGAAAAAGAGTGAAAAAGTATGGGGGAACATTTGCTTTTGGCAAGTCTTCCACAGACTAAAGTTAAAAATAAATGAGACACTAGGGGTAGGGGGCAGAGAGATTTCTCAGTGGTTAAGGACACTTATTGCTCTTGCAAAGGACTGGGTTCAACTCCCAGTACCTACACGGTGATTCACAACCATTTTCAACCCCAGTTCTAAGTTATCTGACCCCATCTTCTGCTTTCTGTGGACACTGTACCTATGTGGTACACAGGCATGAATGCTGGTGAAACGTCTATATATGTAAAAAATAAATCTAAAAATAGTGAGACACAAAAGAGAATTGATGGGAGGGCAGTTTACACCAAGTCAAATCATGCAATCAAGAAATGTTTTTGAGCACTTGCAGTTAAAGCATTGAGAAAGGCAAAAGTCCCTTGTCTTGTTGTAAATTGACTCTACTACTATGAAAAGGAGTAAATGTCTGATGCCAAACAAGCAATGAAGTTGGTGAAAAGCAAAATAGTTTTCAGACTATCCACTTCAAGAGCTAGGAAACGCAGGCCATGCATGCCTAAATTTTACCAGTCAAAAGACAGACAAAAATAACTCTCCCAAACTTTTGTTTTCCTAAACCCTTCTCTCTTTCATGCTTGCAAAGTAATGGCATCCCGATTTTGTATTTGCTATCTTAGTTTCAGAACTACAAGACTTTGAGGAGGATGGTGAAGATCTTCACTTTCCTACCAACGAAAAAAAGGGAATTGAACAGAATGAGCAATGGGTAGTCCCGCAAGTAAAGGTGGAGAAGACCCGTCACATCAGACAAGCAAGTGAGGAAGACCTTCCAGTAAATGATTATGTGAGTGCTATCCACTGCACTCATTTTTCAGGGCAGAAATAAAAGAGCTCTCATAAAACTTCTTACAAAGTTGTCTCAAAGCAATTGGAAAAAATATCATAGTTTTAACAACCATTTAGGAAACTTGCACTCAGCCAGGCGCGGTGGTGCATGCCTGTAATCCCTGCACTTGAGGCAGAAGCAGGAGAATGGCTTTGAGTTAGAGGTCAGCTTGGTCTACAAAGGCAGTCCAGAAGAACCAAAGCTACAGCAGAGAAACCCTGTCTCGATAAAACCAAAACCAACCCCCCCCCAAAAAAAAAGGAAAGAAAGAAAAAAAAACCAAACACTTCGTATTCTCCAAGGAGTACATTCAAAAACAATTTTGAATCTTGATTGCATAGCTGTATATCTATGATATGGCTAAGAAACTTAATTTCTCACCAGCCTCCCAACTCAGTCACATTTGGGGGGTGGGGAGAGCACAAAAGCCCTCTCTTGTTTGGTGGGACCTCTCCCTAAAGAGTTTTCTTTCCAATACTGTTTTCTTTCAGACTGAAAATGGAATCGAATTTGACCTCATGCTGGATGAGAGAGGTTATTGCTGTATTTACTGTCGTCGAGGTAACCGCTACTGCCGCCGTGTCTGTGAACCTTTATTAGGTTACTACCCATATCCATACTGCTACCAAGGAGGACGAGTCATCTGCCGTGTCATCATGCCTTGCAACTGGTGGGTGGCCCGCATGCTTGGGAGAGTCTAATAGGAAGTTTGAGGTCAAATGTTTAACCTTCTGTTAGCCAGCATATAATAAATGCATGCTATTCAATGAGTTTCTGCCTATGAGGCATGTGCCTCCAAGGAGCCTATCCTCCAGAATTACTTGTAGGTTATCCTCTCTTCATGTTCTAATAAACTTCTACATCATCATCATCAATGGTGTTGTTGCTGCTGAACACAATGGGTAAGTGTTTGCTGAGAATACTTCTGGCAATTGAAATAGAATAGACCTGCCTGATGGATGGCAAGATGCCTGTTTGAACTATATCAACAGACTTGGGTAAAGCGTAACATTTCCAAATCCCATATTTTTACTGTGCTGGTCTGACAAAGTACAAATGAAGGGGTATGACAAAATGTCCCCAGAAACAATGAATAGAAGCATAAACTTTTGTGCATAGTCCCATTGCTTAATTACCTGAAAGGTATAATGTGGAGTTCCTTAAGTGTCTATAAAGCTGCTGGTCAGGCAATTGCTGAGTCACAGCAGGCCAACATTAAACATTCTAACTGCTCAGACTCAGCAAAGGAGAAAGCTAGCTTAGCAAAAAGGGTCTTCGGTTTCCCTCCTGTGAATAGGAACTCAACTTTGGACAAATTCAACATTTTAGAACCTTCACATCTGACTTCTCTTTAGATCAGATTCTGGCTACATAATGTTCCAAGGTAATTTTCTGAAACATGAAGACCCATAAATAAAATTCACAGAAACAGACATACAAAAATTACTGAGGTGAAAAATTAAATGGGCTTTTTCCTTCCAAAATACAAGGAATTAACAATTTGCTACTTAAAAGAGTGGTGAGAACTAACTCCCAATTACCCCATATTTTCCTTAGGAATAAGAAAGATTACAAAAGTGAAAGAAAAAAAATTGGGTAGAAAGTAATGTTAACTTTGATGTCCCTGCAAACTCAAGTTTCAAAATTCATGCTCTGCCAATCTGTCATCCCTTGTAATTCCATTTGAAGATAACATCCTTCATTGCTCAACTAAACATCATTGTGTCATGACGATATCTGTCTGGAAGTTTCCATCAGATAAAATCCTCACCAAAGTATCTGTGGATCAGGAAGTCATATTCTCCTACTTCACAATTGAGAAAATACATAGATACATCCATGACCAAGATTGACTTAGTATTAGCAAGTTACTAATTAATAGCATATGTAACATACTTATATTATTATTAGTCATGAAATGAAAGTACAATCAAGTATATCTAACAATGTTCCCTTTATTATTAATTACTTAAAAGGTCCCAGACTTTTTTGACTACTTCAATTATAACAGAAATTAATTTATGTTTGAAATAGAAAAATGTGAAAGATGAGATTAATTGGGACTATATGAACTTAGTGGTATTAGCTATCTTTTTAAATAAATTATTCTTTTTAACAGTTTCTAATGATTAGCCAGTGATTTAAAGTTACCGAGACACTCAAAATTGGGTAGTCTCTAGGATAGTGTAGGTACTGTGCTCTGTGGATGATACAAATCAAATTGAAGGTATTTCCTAAGGATAAGAATCAGTATAGATGATGGCACATACAGGAATGTATATAAAACTAACTACAATTGTATTTCCTAGGTATATGTCCATATATATACACTTATACACACCTACACATGTTAGAAAGTATAGAGTGTTCTATGTAATAATTTTGGATTCAGAATTTCTAGTCACATTTTCCCCTCTTTTCTTTCTCTTTCTTCCCCGACCCGTCTCTATTCATTCTGGAATACGAACCCAGAGTCTTGAGTATGTGGGGCACAGAAAACAAATAACATACCTCAACCTGCTACTAATTTCACAGTAGGAAAATACAAGTCCTTTAATGAGGCAGACATTCAGTCCAAACAGGGAAAGAAAAAAAGCATGTTTAAGAAGCATTCAAACCATCTCTTGGTTTACAGGGAAGAAAAACAGCACCACAATAAGCAAGTGATTCCACACACATTAGTGTATTTCAGCTTAGGTACAAGCCAGAATGGAAAAGGAGACCATGTGTTCACACTCCTGCCATAGTGTTTTGTCCACCCTTGAGTGCTGTGTAAAGACTTTATGCCTTCTTCTACAGTCATATCAACTCAGAGGTAGAGCAGCTTCACTTCCTTCTGCTTCTCTTCCCTATACCAACTTCCCAATCACAAGGAGCAACACCAAAGAACCACCAAGCTCCCTGCGTATGCTTCACCTGTGTGTATGTATGTACACTGTATGCATGCCTAGTTCCCTCAGAGGCCTGAAGAGGGCACAAGAGCCTTAAAATGGAGCTAAATGCAGCTATCTATAAACCACCATATGTGTTCTGGAAATGCAACTCCAGTCCTCTGCAAGAATAGCAAATGCTTTTAACTGCTGGGCCATCTCTCCAACCCCCTGTATTCGGTATTTTAAATAATCTCTCTGCTGGCAGAAATTTAAGTATATCTCTATCATCTATGCCAGGACCTTATCAAATGTTCCCAACTCTCCTTCCTAAACTACCCCTTAATTATGTTTATAGTCTAGTTCACACTCAGCCTTAACTGTGACAACTTGTCCATGGTGAAATTCCCAGGTTGTAGACTAAATATAGCATAAATGCTTTTACATGAAGTTTACTTTTCACATATAGATTTTATTTGTTGTTTGTTTCAAGACAGACTTTTTTTTCAATGTAACCTTGACTGTCCTGGACTCAATTTGTAGACAAGGTTAGCCAGGAACTCATGGGGATCTGCCTGCCTCAGCCACCCTGAGTGCTGGAATTATAGGCATGTGCCACTGCACCCAGTTTCATATAGATTTTATTGTCATTTCCTTACTTGAGGGTCTGTCCTAGCTACTTACTACATTAAAGTTCAGATGTAACATACATACAAGATACCCTTAATCAAATCACTCTCAACAGCCACCTCCCATCCCCTTTTTCCTGTCAGTACAATTTCTTTCCCCCTTGGCAATCCTCAAGCACCTTAGCTTCATAATCTGCTTGTCCAGTCATCTCCTCATCCCTTTCCCTCTTACCTACACATGAAATCTAAATCTTCTGTATTTCAGTATGGGATCTAAAGTATATGGGACACTCGTAAATATATACTTTTGAAGGCAATAAGATAGAAGAGGAAGAACAAGGTAAAAAGAGAGGAGATTATAAAAAAGCACAACCACAAAAAGTTAGCCTTGATATCTGTTCAAACTGGGGATGAATGTTCTTATCTTACTTAAATCCACTTCTATATTGGATTTCTTCTGACAATTCCAACAGTGAGGAATGCCTCTAATCCCAGAGTGATGGAATGTTTCCATGATTACCCACAGTCCAGGCATCTATTTCCATTATAAAACTGCAGGCTTTTGCATTTCAATCTCAAGTTCCTTTTATTCTAAGTATAAGGGGATGGTGGGGGACAGCAAAAGGCATACCTTGTGTGAAATCAAAAGAAATATTGTGTTAGCGTCCAGATTCTTTGTGGATCTAAATTCCAATTAAGAAAAGTCAGGTGAGGTGAAACCATCCATTGCTTCCACTCAGCAGAAGGACACTATGCATTAGTGTGCTCAGTGCCTTCCTACAGACCTAAAATGGCTCTCTGGCAGGACTAGGGGCAAAGAAAAATCTATTTTGAGTTTTTATATATAAGGCTCACTGTCTGGCTGAGTCCAAAACTGTCACTTTGGCTCCTAAAGTCTAACGCTGAAAGCTTGCTGAGATAAATATGGACCTTCTCATTCGGGCTGTCAGGAAATGCATGGATCTACTTTATTTATACCCTTAATATGATTTCATTTTGGCTTTTCTTTTTTTGAAGAAGTTTCGTCTAGGGCTTAATTTTGCTGACAGCATGCTGTTCTCTAACAAGAAAGAAAAGTGACTCCATATTCAAAATCAGGTATGAGTGTATATTCAAAAATTATTGTCCCTACCATCACAGAAGCCCTGTTCTAATGTCTCCTAGAGCATTTTAAATCAATGCCCATGAAAACTACTTATCAAATAACTGTACTTGTGATTTCTTTAGATGAATATTCTCTTTTGGTATTTACAGAAGTAAATATGATTTGTGTACTTGCTACTTTGGTATTTGTTTATGTTTAGCTATATTTTCCTCTACTTTCTTAACGTCATACTCATGTCTAGTGTCCTTGGTTGAAGAGCTTTAAAAGACAGGCATGTCAAACCAACTGAAACAGATCAAGCCATAAGAAGTCCTTCAACCAAAACAAATAGCAGCAAAATCCGAAAGATTCCAGCAATTCCATAGTGCTGAGCTGATCTCTATCTGACAGTGATATTATTATACTGTTTACATTTATACTTCCTTAATTGATGCTATCATCTGCCATTATGAATTTTCCGCTTACAGCAGTATTTCTGCTATTCTTTCAAAGGTATTGGCTACAAAAATATTACTCATGTTTACATCCTTATCAGTCTTCATTGAGCCAAGAGAAAAACATTTGCCAGGGACAAGGGACTTTAGGGGACAGGACCTAACCATTGTTGAGCAAAGAAAAAGCAGCAGTGTGTCAAGAGATAGAAAACATGATTTGAGCTTGTTTATTTTACAAAGGAGCTCAGATGGCTTGCCAATTCATAAACTCATTTTCTCACCAGAAATCTATTCCTTGGTGTGAACGCTGCCTATTATATAGGTTTTGCTTCTCAAAACTCATTAAATTTTGGAGCAAGACCATTATAAAATGATAATATTCATTAAAGAAGTTTTATTTTGATGATAAATTGACTAGATAAAATTTTGTGTTCTCCATGATGAAAATCAAAACCTGTCTAAAAGAAAAGAGTAAATCTCATGGCACATTACATACAGAGCAGATGTGAAAAGTTGAAGGCAGAAAAAAACTTTTATTTTACTCTCATTCAAGGAAATCTCTCTTTTCTATAAAACAGCCAATAATATACACATATTTTTCAATATCTTCTTTTGTACCACTAGTAGATTCATCAGTCATCCCAATGAATGTAGATTTGAACGTATAAAAGACTGTAACCAATTTATATACCAATCCCAAGTATAGAAACCTTTATATTCAGAGAAATTACAGTGTTTATTAAGGCCACCAGAGTAAAGATAAAGAAAAAAGTATTACTTTGAAACTTGCTCAGTATTTGGGCCAGCCAACAGAAACTGATTCTCCTCTGTGAGTTCAAGGTCAGCTTGGTCTATGGAGCAAGTTCCAGGACAGCTATGGCTACACAGAAAAATCCTGTCTTGAATAAAACAAAAACAGAAAGAAAGGAAGAAAGGAAGAAAGGAAGAAAGGAAGAAAGAAAGAAAGAAAGAAAGAAAGAAAGAAAGAAAGAAAGAAAG
>NW_026590677.1:7426056-7460258 GCF_907164565.1 Psammomys obesus
AGGAAGGAAGGAAGGAAGGAAGGAAGGAAGGAAGGAAGGAAGGAAGGAAGGAAGGAAGGAAGGAAAGAGCTAGCTTATTCTTTGTCAGCACATTCATTGTGGATACTCGATAAATATTAGCCAACATCCTGAAGTGTTGTGAACTAGTATTATACTGAGGTATTGAAGGATGAAGCTTGTTCAACTACTGAGAGATTGTTTCACAAAAAGTCTATTTGTCTTATGTTCAGTATATTTTCATTCTAAAACTTGTTTTTCTGATTGATGGCATCTTATTAATGAGCCATTCCTTCTCTGTAAGTTTATGAGAAGTTGTAAAGAAAACACTGAGACAGGTTTTCATTTCAGGGTATAGTAGTATTTTTGTCTCAGATATTTTGATTTGTGGAACTTGGGAAAAGAGGAGAGAAAGTAGATGCACATTTTAGCTTATTTCCAACACCTCCAAACCCATTCCCATCCAGTATTCTTCGTAGATCAAAATTAAGCAGTTTTCAATAGCTGAAAGGAAACAAACACCTTCAATCACAGAATGCTTTCATCGGGATTCACATTTTCCCCTGAGTGTCTAATTACACATAGCAAAGTATATTGTTCTCAAAAGTTTAGTAATTCATCCTCTCCCATTTTTCTTACACATTTCTCAACTTGTTGCACTCCATTTTAAAGTACTCAATCAGAACCTGCATTATATATGAAAGGAGACCTCAATTTCATCTCATGAAGTGACTTGTACAAGAGATATTTTTCTGTTTGTACACAGATATTGGACAGATTTCACTCTATAGTACCTTTGAAATGAATACTACAACCTGGAAGGTCACATTTCTGCCCTCATACAGAAGTGGACCTTGTCTCTTTCTATCCAATTAGAATGAAAGATACTCATGCTAAAAGGAAGAAAATAAACATCTTGGATTTCTTTGTCTCACAAAGTTTAAGATCAACAGACTTACTGTGCTCCCTACTGGTAAAATCAAGAGCTACAGGCAGTATCAAACACTTAATTTAGAAGAGGTTTATAGAGATAGGCATTAGCCATTACTTCACAGTGCCCAGAAAAGGGTATCTTGCTGCTGAGTTTAAAAAACTACATGAGCTGAAAGGTAAAAGCTAGCAAAGTCATAACAGCTCCAGGGTCAAGGTGAATATGCATTCATATACTAATACCATTTGAGATCATGATCAGTGTTACCAGCTGTTCCTGTTAGCTAGACAAGCGATATCTAAATATACCATGACTCAATGATTCTCACATTGTATTCTGTATCAGAAGTTCCTGGGGTGCCTGTTCAAAGTATGCAACCTTAGCTCTATGGTCCAGGTATTCTGCAGCTTTGAGACAAGGCTCTGAAATCCTATCAATTCTTCCCTCTAGCTGGTGATTCTGACACATATAGCCCAGGCAATTTTTTATTAATTAATTCTGTTTACATCTTGGTCATTGGCCCTTCTCTTCTCCTCCCAGTTCCACCCTCCCTCTGGCAATTATTTTTTTTTTATTTTATGTTTATGGGTGTTTTGGTTGCATGGGTGTATGCACACTGCTTGGATGCCTTGGCCCATGGAGGCCAGGAGAGGGTGTCAGATCCCCTGGAACTGAAGTTACTAATAGTTGTGAGCCTCTATGTGAGTGCTACGAACCAAACTGGGTCCTCTCCAAGAGTAGAAAATACTCTTAACTGCTAAGCCATCTCTCCAATCCCAACCATGAAAACTTTTGTATAACACTGATACAGTTTACAAAATATCTTGATAGTATCATTAGCTACATTTTAGTTAGATATATCATCAGAAAATTTGACATGTTTTTTTGAAACCACAGTCATGCCCCAAAGACAAACATAACTGAAGATATCCGTTCAGAGAAGGGTGTTTTCTTTTACTCTGAACCTCACCTGACATTTGGGTGTGTCACATCTTCAACTGCAGACCATCAGTTTCTTCCTCTTGTACTCTTCTTTTAAAGCACTATTTTCTTCTTTGCAGTCTCTGCATAAACTACTTTTCGAGTAACAAAGACACAAGGTTTTCTTTTCTGAACCTCTACAAAAAAAATGTGAACTCAAAACATGTGCCAATCTTTCTAGGTGCAACTATGAATGTAAAAGGTCACCAGTTAATAGCAAAAATGTTCAAAAGAAACTATATGCTCCATTTGGAGTTTATAAGAGTCTGAGAGCAATTTACAAAAGGAAGCTGAGTTCAGTTCCTTACATTTATTTATTTAGGGTGCTGAGTGTGCACATGTGAAAGTCAGATGGCAACTTAAGTGAGTCAGTTCTCTCCTTCAACCATGTGGGTTCCAAGGCTTGAACTCAGGCTGTCATGTTTGAGAGCAACTATCTTTACCCAACGAACCATCCCACTGGACTGAGAGCTACATTTTTAGCCACAGCAAAATAAATGATGTTTTATTTCCACTCTGGAAGTAAGTAAGTTAGATGTGATTTGTTTCCTCATTTTTGTTTTTATTTTATTTAGTAATTTCAGTACTAATTCTATAAGCTTTATGTTACCTATACCATTAGGCAGTAGATTTCTGCTCAGTTTGTTTAGTGATAAGCTACGGATTTATAATATAGTTCCTGCCATGACTTAAACTGATTTCTCCACCACTTGGCATCAATGATGTCCTCTGTCATCTGGGGGCACACCTTTATTATTCCCAGCTTTAAACTCTGCCCTAGCCTTCAGTCTGGCTGAGATGGCTGTTTTCTCTGGTCCACCCTGGGATTTAGACAGCTCTCCACCTGTAGGTAGCTTTCCAGATCCCTTGAAATAGATCAGCGCTCTTTGAAGTCCATCATTAACACCAAGGGCTTTCTTTTACATGTATGGCCACCTCACTGAGAAGCCATATTAAAGAGCTGGAGCTGACTATTTTTGAAAACTGCATTACAGATAGGGTCTCCCTCAAGGAAAAAGCTCTGAGTCAGGTGAAGAAAAAAAAATACTTGGTAAAAGGGAGCCATAAGACAGCTCCAATAGTCACATACTTTTGATGATACTTTGTGAGATGCTCCAAACTGTCATCTGCCCACTCTGAGCTCTGGAAAACTGCTGCTTATCACAGGTACTGTGATTATGTATCTGTGGGTCTTCAAGGTGACAGTGAAATTGGGGGGAGGGATATGGAAATAGGCCATGCTCAAATGCCATGAAGTGTTCTGCTAGAAATGCTGTTCTCTTTTCAAAATAAATCTTACTCAGATTACTGAATTCCCAGATTTTTGGAAAATTTTATTTTTATCATTTTTACTTATACTCTTGTTTTGTGGAGGATGTGATTTACATAGGTTTTTACTTTGCCCTCCTGGGCATCCCACTTCATTGGCTATTTTATTTTCAAGACTATTTATAGGATTTTTTTTTCTCTCTCCATCCCTATCTAACCATTTCTCTTGAAGATGTTTTATACAAGGTCATGCCTATCTTATGTAGTGTTCCAGTGTAAGCACAGAATATAATTGATTTAACTATGAATAAAATGCAGCTGCTAGGTCTGTGGAGGGGGGAGATAAGATCCTGAGTTAGCAAATTATTTTATCTAAAATATCAACTTTCAACAGCTCTGAGAACGTTCGGATGTGAAGACTAAAAACAGATTCTATAAATGCGTTAAAAAAAAAAACTAAAGGAAATAGTGATTTCAAAATCTTTAAGAAGAAACATATGATGATGGTATCCTACCATTCAAACACAGACTGTCAATAAAAATAAAGATTTTAAAATATCCAGATAGACATTCTACAGGAAGTTTAGCCAGGCATAGTAATTGTAGCACTTGGGAGGCAAAGGCAAAGAGGCAAGAGGATTTTAATTTTAAAACCAGTCTGAGTCATAAAAGAACAAAATAGAAGAGACATTCTGAAGGAAGGGAAGAGAGTAGGGAGGAACAGGAGAAGCAGAGAAAAGAATTCTACAGTTAAAAAGTACAGTAATGAATGATTTCACTAGAAGGTTTCAACAGCAGATTTTAGCTTCAGAAAGCATCAGAGAATTCAGAGACAGATCAAGATGGATAGTGCAGTCTGTGTAACAGAAAGTAAAAAAGGTAAAAAAAAAATTAACAGACCCTCAGAGATCTATAGTACACACCAAACATGCCCAGGGGCACCTGGGAATGAGAAGAGGAAGGAATTAAGGAACAGAAAGAACATTTGAGTTAAATAATGACCACTATGAAGAACTTCGATCTACATATCTAGACTCAAAATTGGATAGACACAATATATACTCAGATAGATCATACTCAAAATGCTGAAAGACAAAGATTGATTTTTGAAGGTACCAAGTAGGAGGCACCTCATTACATACAAGGGATCCTCAGTAATAGTAATAGTGGTAGTTTCATCAGAATCCAGAGCAGCCACAGTGCATTGAGAAGACATACTAAGAACAAAAGGGAAAAAAAACTGTCTACTAAATTCTATATTTGACACTAAAGATCTGTCTCAGTGTTTAAGAGCACTTGATGTTGTTCTTACAGAGGATCCATGTTCAGTACCCAGGACCCACATGTGGCCTCACAACCATATATAACACCATTTCCAGGGGATCTGATGCACTCTTCTGATTACCATGGGCACAAGCCATGCATGTGATGCACATAAATAAATCCAAGCAAAATACTCATACATTTAAAATAAAGTAAAAGAAATGAATCTAAAAATATTTTAAAGAGGTCTAGAATTGCGGAAACTATCTTTCAAAAGTGAAAAATGTTTGATGCAATTCTCAGATGAACAAAAACCACAAAGTATTTTTGTAATAAGCTTAATATATAATAAATATGAAAAGGAATCCTTCAGTCTGAAATGAAAATACTAAGCAATAACTCAAACCTGTACTCTAACATAAACAGCAGTAATGGTATTTTGCAGGTAAACATAGGGCGGTCTAAATACATTTTGTACCTTTTATCTTCCTAAGTACCTAAAGTATAACAAATGAATAAAATGTTTAAGAATACATGTAATGTGCCCACACAAAGCCTTCTTTGGAAATGCTCACAGCAGCATTCTTCATAATTGCCCCAAACTCAAACCAAAGTAAATGCCAATCACCTGGAAAGTGGATAGACAGAATGTGGTATAGCCACACAACAGAACATGACTCAACAGTAAAATGGAACCGAGTACCACACATGCTCCATCAGGAGGAATCTTACATTCTGTGGAGTAAACGTGTTCAATCCAAAAGACTTTAGAATGATTTTGTTTCTATGAAAAGTCTAGAACAAGAAAGTGGTTTGACGATTGTATACAGTTGAAGGTAGAAACAATGTTTAACTGAAAACAAAAACAAGGGATCTTGTGAAGATCAGAAATGTAGTTAATTTATGGGGATGAATGCACCATGTAGTAATATTAGTAAAATACTGAATTATACAGCTAAAATGACTGAATTTATGGTGAGAAAAATATATTTCTACAACCTCCTTGTAAACATTAGAAATGACAGGCATTTAGTATGTATCAGAAACTTTAAGTACTTGGCATATAGCAATTTATTTAATCCTCAGAACAGCCCTATGAAGTAGATAATATAACATAATCCCCTGTCATTAATGAAGAAACTGAGATACAAAAATAATAAATAACTTATCGCAAAACAGAGATTGAACACAAGCACCATTGATGTGGCTCTGTAATTTGTGATCTATTCTAAACCATGACTCTATTTGTAGAGGGAAAAAGGAATGTACAGATAGTCTGATATAAGACATTGTATGAAAGAAATTACAAGGAATACCCATTAACAATTCCCAAGGAAACAGAAATGAGGGGGGCTGAAAGGGAACTTTCTACGTATTACTCGGTGAACTCTGAGATCCAATACACTTTACAAGAATTCATACATTCTTTCTATGGATGACACATCTATTTTTACATCAAAGTACTGGTTATCTTAATTTGTTTGTGTACACATCTTTAGTTTTCCCTGAACATTTTTAATTTTTTTTTTCATTTTGCTTTTTTTAAACTTGTATTAATTACACTTTATTCACTTTGTATCCCCCCATAAACCCCTCCCTCTTCCTCTCCTAATCCCACCTTCCCTCCCCTTCTTCACGCATGCCCCTCCCCAAGTCCACGATAGGGGAGGTCCTCCTCTCCTTCCTTCTGATTCTAGTCTATCAGATCTCCTCAGGAGTGGCTGCATTGTCATCTTCTGTGGCCTGGTAAGGCTGCTCCTCCCTCAGGGAGAGATGATCAAAGAGCAGGCCAATCCGTTTATGTCAGAGGCAGTCCCTGTCCCCATTACTATGGAACCAACTTGGACACTGAACTGCCATGTGCTACATCTGTGCAGGGGTCCAAGGTTATCTCCATGCATGATACTTGGTTGGAGTACAAGTCTCTGGGAAGACCCCTGTATTCAAAGTTTTTGGTTCTGTTGCTCTCCTTGTGGACCTCCTGTCCTCTCTAGATCTTACTATTTCCCACTTCTTTCATAAGATTCCATGCACTCTGCCCAACAGTTGACCATAAGTTTCAGCATCTGCTTTGATAGTCTGCAAGGCAGAGCCTTTCAGAGGCCCTCTGTGGCAGGTTCCTAACTTGTTTCCTGTTTTCTTCTTCTTCTTCTTCTTCTTCTTCTTCTTCTTCTTCTTCTTCTTCTTCTTCTTCTTCTTCTTCTGATGTCCATCCTCTTTGCCTTTTAGGATGAGCATTTTAGTCAGAGTCCTCCCTCTTGATTAGTTTCTTTAGGTGTACAGATTTTAGTAGGTTTATCCTATATTATATGTATATATGAGTGACTATATACCGTGTGTGTCTTTCTGCTTCTGGGATAGCTCACTCAGGATGATCTTTTCCCGTTCCCACCATTTAGCTGCAAATTTCATGATTTCTTTGTTTTTTATTGCTGAGTAATATTCCATTGTGTAGATGTACTACAATTTTTATTATTATCATCTATTACAATTTATTCAATTTGTATACCAATTGTGTCCCCCTCCCTCATCTCCTCCCAATCCCATGCTCCCTCTCTCTCCTCCCCCTATGTCCCTTCCCTAGTCCACAGATAGGTGAGGTCTATTTGACCCTAGTCTATCAGGTATCATCAAGACTGGTTGCATTGTCTTCCTCTGTGGACTGGCAAGGTTGCACCTTCCAGGTGAAGGTGATCAGAGAGCCTGCCACTGAGTTAATGCCAGAGAGAGCCCCTGCTTCCCTTATTAGGGAACCCACTTGGACACTGAGTCTATGGGCTATATCTGAGCTGGGGGTTTAGGTCTTCTCCATGCATTGTCCATGGTTGGGGTATCAGTCCCTGCAGGGCCTCCAGGGCTCAGGTTTTTTTTTTTTTGGGGGGGGGGGGTTCTGTTGGTCTCCTTTTGAGCTCTTGTCCCCTCTAGGTCTTTCTATCTCTCTCTTCTTTCATAAGATTACCTGCACTCTGCCCGAAGTTTGGCTATGAGTCTCAGCCTCTGCTTTGATAGGTCAATCAGTAGAGTCTTTCAGAGGCCCTGTGGTAGTCTCCTGACCTGTTGCCTGTCTTTTCCTGCTTCCAATGTCTATAGCATTTGTCCTTCTGAATGAGGTTTGAGCATTCTTCCTTAGAGTCTTACTTGATTTTTAGCTTTTTTTTAAGAATATAGATCTTAGTATATTTATCCTATATTATATGGCTAATATCCACTTATGAGTGAGTATATACCATGTGTCTCTTTCTGCTTCTGAGTGACCTCACTCAGGATGATCTTTTCTAGTTCCCACCATTTGCCTACAAATTTTATGATTTCCTTGTTTTTAATAGCTGAATAGTATTCCATTGTGTATATATACTACAATTTCTCTATCCATTCCTCAGTTGAGGTACAGCTAGGTTGTTTCCAGGTTCTGACTATTATGAATAGAGCTGCTATGAACATGGTTGAGCAAATCTCCTTGTTGTATACTTGAGCATATTTTGGATATATGCCTAGGTGTGGCTCCCTGAACATTTTAGTATCTTTTCCCAGTTATTTGGGAGTCTGTTGTCAAGAGGCCAGATTCTCCATTAATTACCATGACATGCTTTCTGCTACATTTCATCCTTCTGATGTCGGACCCCAAGAGTGCTCTGAGGTCAGGTTGGACAGGGCTGAAAAACACTTCATGAAAGAAACACCTGTGCTATTTGTGGTTCTTGACAAAACCCCAATTGGGTGGGATTCCTGGTTACAGTGAGCTATTTGCTGTGAAGTTCCCAATCTCCAGAACATTCGAGTTCTAACAAGGGTGCTAGCTGCAGGGAACATTACTACTGACCAACGGAGAAAGAGATTGTCTATTATGCATTTTTACACAAGAAAAGAAACCCATTGAATGAAACTATCTGGATCTGTGTCTACAGAGTGAGAGTAATTCTGCCTCTGGCATATGTATGTCTGTTCAGAAGAGGCTTACTTATTTATCAGCTTTCCTGCTCAAGACATGCACATGGGAATAGACTATAAAACAACCAAGAGATGAGGAGTGCCTTTACTAACACAGGAAAAAATACTGGTAAACTTTGAAATGTGCAACCAGATGCATAAAATTAGTGCTTAATGTTTAAACTATAAAAACAAATTTTGTGGTTATTTCCTTGATTCAGTAATTTTGAAGGGCCCAGGAAAAACAACAGGGTTGGATGAATTGTAAGAATGTACTTTTTTTATATGAATAACTTTCAAGGGCATACCATGAGAAAACAGAATACTCTTTTCATGAAGGCCTTTCTTTTTAAAGTTCTCATTTATTAAAGACTGATGGAAAATATTTATAAGAGAAAACAGGTTTGTTTGTTTTTTTCTCTTCTGTTGTTTTTTTTTTATGTTTGCTAGCTATAAACTGTGTTTTATAATCTCCTTCAATATGAAGATTCAGAAAACTAAAAACAAAGCATTATATAGGGTTGGGAGTATGAGATTCAATGGCAAAATACTTTACTAGCTTGCCTAAGACCTTGAGTTCATTTCCTAGTCACACACACACACACACACACACACACACACACACACACACAGACACACACACACACACACAAATGCCGTGCAACCCACTGAAAGAAGCATAAATTCAAACTCTGACTCAAATCTCAAATCTGAACCAACAGCTATATGACCTTGGACAAACCGGATACACAAATCGTTATTCTTTAAGGTAGGGAATAAGATCAGATTATCACCCTTGCTGTGGTAGTTAATTAATTGAAGCAAATAGTGAGATGTCAAGAAACATCGGTTCTCTGTCTACCTTTTAACAAAGAAATTGAGTTGGAAAAGAAAATCCTTTGGACCAATTGCCTACTTTCTCTCAATGTGCTATTTCTCTGCTAAGAAAGCTATGGCCTTCCCAGGCAAAGAAAAGGTGTTCAGCTATCCTGTACCTCTCAAAATCTCTTATGCTGTATGTAAGTATGGTCCCCAAATTCTACACAATGGAGCCTCTCTACATGCTCCAGCTGATAGAGTTTGTTCCATTCACTTTGCACTGGTTTCACATAGTTGTGAGCCAATGGTGCCAAATCCATTTGACTTGTTTTGGGGTATTGCTACCTGACTTATTATTTTCCCCCAAACAGTGGTAAGTAGCTTTTCTTCCAACACAGAAGAGCCCTTCCAAGCCACCATTTCAATTTTCTTAAACAAAACCTTTGAAGATACATGGTGATGATACCAGCACCAGATCAAGTATCACAATCTTACCTAAAGAATCCATGATGACCTGAAAAAATGTATGTGGCAGAACCAGGGTGATCTGATCAACTTTTATAGCAACTTAGGAAAGAACCATTTCAGTGTACACCAAATGAGTACCAGCTACTCGCCATGCATCAGATGTCATAGAAGAGTGTTTGGAATGTTTGCATGTTTAGAGTGCTAAGTCTCTAGGTGTTACAGGGTGAGGGAAATGCAAATGAGCATCTATGCATAAGAGAACAGAAAAGCAATGCAAGCCTTGAAAGGGCACCAGAAAAGAAGAAATTCCAGTAAACTAGAAAGGTCGAGGAAAGAAAGAAAATCAGTGTCTCGCAGTCAAACTAAAACAAGAGAAAACCCCAATTTTCAGTGGCATCAAATACATCGAAGGACTGAAGAAAGAGAAGCAGCAATAAGTGATCTGACCAAGAGGAAGTTCACGGTGGTTTCTGAGATTAAGTGGTTTCTGGGTAGGTAGGTGGTTTCTCTTATATAAACACTGGCTTATATAAAACAGGGTATTTAGATCAACATCTTGGTTTTTCCTAGAACATTAGAGACTCATTATAATTAAACTCACTCATTCATTTATTTATTCCATTAACATTTATGGTGCTCTCATAGGCACCTAACTCCACTAAATTCCATGGGGTAGGGCACCAAATAGAAAAGCCATAATTAAATCACAATGCTCCTTTCTTAAAAGCAATCAGGGCAGAGTTTTAAACTAGAAAGTTTAAGGTGAAAGTCTCATTTCCCTGTAGCTATTTTCAAATTATATATTCTTCTAATACAGTAGCTTTTTGTTTTCCTTTTTGTGTGTTTTTGCCTTTTGTTTTTTAAATTAGGAAGGTTTGATTTGTCAATCTAGAATCAGGAAAATGGAAAAAAGTAAAATCAGAATACTGCAAGGAAAGGCAGGAATGGAATTTTTATCTTGTGTTAAGATTTTACTCTACAAACACAGAAACCCACACAACATGGTCCAAAGTAACCAACGTTCTTCAGTTTCACACACACGCACGCACACACACACACACACACACACACACACACACACACACACACAAATGCTTATATTGCCTTGCATCTCATAATTTAAGCGATCTGTTTGGCCACATCACTGGCAAAGTCCTAACTTGGACGCTGACAGGAGGTTAAAAAGAGAAAGTCTCGAAGAATCTTCTGCGAGCTCTGAGGGAAAACAGAAATGGTATTTATACCTTATATTAGGTATGTATGTCCACAACTTTGATGCCCAAAACATAAACAAAGCACCCACATGGAGCAGGCCATGATAAATGACCAAGAATTCCACTTTTTCAGAAAATATGTCTACAGAGCTCTGTGTCTCTAAGTGGAGCTCAGAGCCCCCTTACAGTGAAAAATCTGGTGCCTGACAGTAAAACAGCTCACTGGATACATTCAACACATCAAAGATGAAGAATCATTTTAAAATTTAAACCTGGGTATGATGTAGAGAAAAATAGAAAGTTTGCCAGATTTTTATAAAAACAAACCTTCAAAGGTATTTTTTATATATATAAAGACTTAAATGCAGGCCTGTGTCACAAAGAAAATTCATTCAGTGAGCTATTATGGGTGTCAGCACAGGAAGGGACAGATACATTTGGCCCAGTGGAAAGTGCATAAGCTTGACTGAATCCCTCACTCCTGCCAGCTATTCTAATCAGCCAAAGTGTGAAAAACTTTTCACAGCTCAGATAGAATCTGAAAAAGCCAGGGCACACATTTACATCAGAATTAAGGTTTACAATCCAATATTCGCAAACATATGACAGCTTTATAAGTGGCCTTTTGTACTTTGCCACCCAAATAAGCCTGACTTGAAACTAATGAAGCCATTCAGATGTGTAGTAAGAGGTTCTTTTGTTTGTTTGTTTTCTACTTCCCATATTTTAATTTCCTACAGTTTTTAGTGAGGGGGGAACCCTCACTTGTAAACTAAAAACTTCACGAGGCTTTTCAAGATCAGCAATGTCTTTGACACATAATTAAGAGGAACATGGAAAGTGCTCCAAAAATGGGCAACAGAATCCATGTTAGAACAGACCCCCACATCAACTCCCCTCCCCTTTCATTGGACTGCCTTGTGTGAAAAGGATGTGCTTAGTCCTAATGCAACTTGATGTGCCAGGGTGGGCTGGTATTGGGGGTCCCCTTTTCTGAAGAGAAGGGGAGGGGGAAGTGGGAAGGGGGTGGGGCCAGGAGGAGAGGAGGTAGAGGGCTGTAATCAGGATGTAAATTGAATAAATAAAAATTTGTAAAAGCCAAATGGTGGCGCATGCCTTTAATCCAAGCACTCAGGGAGCAGAGAGGCAGGTGGATCTTGTGGGTTTAAGGTCAGCCTGGTCTACAAAGGGAGTCCAAGACAGCCAAGGTTACAAAGAGAAACCCTGTCTCAAAAAAACAAAACGAAACAAAAAAAAGGAACATGGAAGACCTCTACGATGATCCTTCTCTCCAACTCAATTCACCACACCACCCCCCAAGAAAAGAATGATAGCCTGAAGAGGAGGCCATTTAGGAGAACTAAAAAAAAAAAATGTAATGGAGATGCTGAGGTGTGGCTCACCACAGTTCATGGTTTCTGGCAGGGATGAAAGTAGAGAAAGTCTCTGCTTCTTTTGCGGGCAGGCCACTGGGTGTTTGACCATGCTTCAATGATTGTATAGACAACACAAAATGGATTTTTTTTCCTTTGGGAAAGGGGGGAGATGTCACAGGAAGGGAGGCAGACATAGAAGGGCTGGGATGTGATTGAGATCAGGGTGCCTGACATGAGATTCCCAAATAATCAATAAAAAATATGTTTAAAATGTCTTTGAAAAACTACTGTGATGGGGGCTGGAGAGATGACTCAGTATTTAAGTACAATATCTGCTCTTCCAGAAGACCCAGGTTCAATTCCCAGCACCCATATGGCAACTCACAACTCTCTGTAAGCCCAGTTCTAGGTATCTGACATCCACACACACACACACACACACACACACACATCAATATACACGAAATAAAAACTAATAAATTATCAAAAGAAAAGAAAAATTGTTGTGATGACCATTCAGATACTTGTTTCCTTACTGTCACTGACCTCTACACCTAGAAATCTGATTTATCACTTTTGGAGTGTTTTCACCTTTGTATTGCTATCACCCTTAATGTCAAAAGCCACACCTGCTAGAAATTTAAGAATATCCCTTTTTGCACAACTCCAAGCTTTCAACACATGTATGTGAAATTAATTAACTAGGTTTTGTTTTTAGCATATACTAATTGAACAAAGTGGGATTCATTATCATATGTGTATTTGTGTACATTTGTTCATAGGGAGTATACACAGTAACCCTGTTAAGTGTTGTTCCTCAAGTACCATCCATACTTTTTCTTGAGATAGTCTCTCACTGGCATGGAATTCACCAAGTAGACTAGGCTGGTTGGCCATCAAGCCTTAAGGATCTACCTGTGTTTAAACAACCCACCCCAGCACTGGCATTACAAACAACACCTTGCCTGGCTGTTTTAAGGTGGGGTCCATAGATAGAACTCAAGTATTTGTACTTTCAGGCCATAGCAATCAGGTTAACTGAATTACTTCCTAGCACCACAGTTTGTTTTGGTTCCATGCTTCTTTCTTTTTTTGCAAGACTAAGAACTAGGGACCCATGCCTGCCAGGCAAGTGCTCTACCTCTGGTTCCCAAGCCCAGCCTTTCATTACGTTTTTATGCATGTATATAATGTACTCATATCGTATTTCACTAACCTCTCTTATATCGTCTTCTCCTCCAACTTTGTCATCAAAAACAGAGTAGTTTTTGTCCACTTTATTTATAATACTCATTGACTCCTAACCATTAAATCTGGGACTACGTGATAAAACCCGGCTCACTACTGGATGCACAGATTCAAAGTCAAAGAAATAATAATTTCATTATCCTAAAGATGCAGGCTATATGATATTTTAGACAACTTTTCAATGCAAACTATACCACCATAAAAGCCTGACCTTTTAAGAAAATACTAAACACATGCTATTAATGACTTAGAATGTGATTTATCATAGAGGATACTATTTTTGACAGGGATATTATCTTTTAATAATAGTCAAGGCCTTGGCCTTACCTTTCATCCTTAAATGTAGGGCTTCACTTTCTCAGTAGGAAACAACTATCTCAGTAGATTTTCTAAAAATTAAAATGATTCTTTTAGAAGAAATTCAGTATTTATTGTGTAAAGGATTTATATTTATTAATCAAGGTTACAAACAAAAATGAAGACTATTAAAATTACCCAAAATGTTGACAGTTGATATGAACTATTATTCCAGCTTGGTGAGGAAAATGTAGCTAAAGTAATCAAGATAAGTTCCATTAAATTCATAAGGAAACTACAATAGTTCTGACACCATTAAATAACCTTTCAAATAACAAAGAATAATCAGTATAAATGCCTTAGTTTGGAGACAAAAATACATTGTGTATGGAATGCTGATGTGTCAAGGGTAGTGGGCCTTGGTCTTTGTGCTCTGCACCCAAAGCCTGAGACAGTTGTAACCTACCCAGGAATGCTGATGATGGGTACCATCTGATGACTAGCTGGAATGAAATTATAAAATATGACTCTGCTTATCAACAGAGACTAATGAAACATTTCCCTTATTGGTGCAGATTATATAAACAAGCCAGATAATCTTTACTATTAAGAAGCCCACTGAGGGAGGCCAATTTTCTATCACACTACATCAATAGCAAATTCATAAAATTTCCATTAATAACACTGTTATCAAAATAGCAAATTCACAGCACTTCTCACAGTTCCCACACTGAGAAATAAAATTCAAGAGAAACATGGTAATATTTCATTTACAATTTACTAGCTTTTCCAGTGTTTCAGAGATACAGGGGTACACCAATAAGACAGAAATGGACATTGAACACAATACACAAATATCTTGATGAATCAGTCTGCTGGAGCATTTTTTCAGGCTAATAAGAAGTCAGTCTCCATCCAAGCAATGTTAAAACTCACAAGGGTAACCTTAGTATGTAAAAATTAAAAAAAAAAAACAAGATTAATTCAGTGTTACCTAAATTACATCATCTATATTTGCCCACATTCTGGTCTATTCCCACTAGTGAAGACCTCCCAATGTGCTCCCAGGCTGTGTCCCAGTTAACATATGACATGTACCCTAGAGAATAATTCAGCCAGTAACAACTGTCCCCCACATCTGGTTTATTTATATATTTATTCTTTTTACCAAGAAAGCTCCAGTACTAAGCACTGACTACAGCTGTACAGTGAATAAAAATCAAGGTCTGGGGAAACACCAACATTAGTCAAGGGCAGGACGGATTTTCTTTTACACTTTATTAAAGGGCATGGTTAGATTATTTGTTTTAACTCTAGGTCAAAATACGTGAGAAAGGAGACATCTTATAATATTTAGGTTGGCATGTGTAGGTGAACACTTAATCCAGAAATGTTCTTTTATTGCACAAATGTTTGAAAATGCAAGCACAGATAAGCTACATGAGTACTTGCAGGCCAGCCTTGCAGATAGAAACCTGACCTGTCCAAACAGTGCCTAAACAACAAGAGAATTTAAATAAGCCACTGGAGGAGACTATGGGAAACTTAATTCATAAGTGCAAGCTAACATAAATATCAATATGAACAGCATTAAAAACTAAAATGAACATACCTTAAAATTGGAGAAAAATAAGGCCATGTGTATACTGGTTATACTATCTCATACTGGTTATTTGTTATGGCACGAGAGAGACAGTACGCAAGAAAGATTCCAATTAACTGAAGAGAAAATATGAACAAAATTAAACACAGATACACACACACATACAATTTCCTGCATGGAAATTGAAGAGCTCAGGATATAGATGTAGTCTCATTTTATTTGTAATTCACCAGTTATTTCCTTCCTTGAGTTTTTTTCTACATGATTATGTCTGCTACTTCTGCAGTGCCTAGGTCACATTCAAAGAATCTAAAATGCCTTACTATTTCACTAGCCATGAACCAGCACTTCATAAGCAACACTAAGGGAAAATTCAGAAGTCATGGGATTTAGAGAAATGCCCAGCTACCCAAAAGAAAAGGATTTTGTTTACAATACACATGTTATCAAGTGACATCCCAACCAATGTGAGAAGGTAATATCTTGGATGTTTTTGTGCTGTCCAATAAAACAGACAATAGCCTTGTGTAGCTATTGAGGACTTAAATGTAGTTAAAACAACCAGGGTTATAATTTTATCTAATAATTAGAATGAAGAAGGCTAAGTGCTGTTGCACTGGTACAGATTTAGATAGTAAGATACATTACTTTATAAATATTTTAGGACTAGCCTTGCATTAGTCTTACTTCTATAACGTTATTTGTATATGGAAAAAAAATACTTTACAATTTCCCTCCAAATCACAATATCAAACTTTTCATGCTACAGTGATCAGTACAACTCATTAAAAACTCAATCTATAAAATGACAAAATAATAAGCACATATGAAATGGAGGCTTGTATGCTCTATAAACAACTCACCAAGGCAGTTGCAGCCCAGGAAAGAAAGACTCTAATAAAGTTTTAGAATCTTGACTGATCACAGAGAAAAAACAAGATTTCGATCAAACTCATGTTTTGACAAAACATGAGGGTACTGCATCTTCCCCAAGTTAACTGTTTTCAGAAAATATGTACCAGGTCTGGGACATAGCTCTGTGGCAGAGTGCTTGAATACTATTGGTAAGACTCTTGGTTCAACACACAAACACACACACACTCATACACACACAAACACGTATGTGCATGAGTGTGAATTTAAGCTCTGTACGCTATATGCTTTCTGCTAGGATTACATTCTAAATCTTTTACAGATTCAAAGCATGACTAACTATGACAATGGAAATTAAAATTTAGAGGGGATTTTTTTTTGCTTCTTTTTTTTGGGGGAGGTGGGGAAGAGACAGGGTTTTATGGTATAGTCCTGGTTATCCTGGAAATCACTCAGAAGACAAGGCTGGCCTTGAACTCAGAAATCTGCCTGTGTCTGCCTCCCAAGTGCTGGTAATAATGGCACGTGCTACTACTACCCAGAAAAATTTAGAGTTATTTGTAGTTGTATAAAACAAAGGATCCAGGAAACCTTTCACTTATATAAAAATAAAAATAAACAAGTCAATTACAAACAAAATCATGAATATACATCCAACGTAAGTTCCATGACTTCACCATAAGAAAACCCATACTGTGATGGGTAAATGACTGCTTTGTGAAAAAACATGACTTTTCTCACATTGTCTTCACTATCCAATCCCTTGGAGCAAAACCTTCATGTCTTAAAAGTGAAACCCAGCTGAGTGTGGTGGGTGGTACATGCCTTTAATGGCATCATTTGACTTAGCAGAGGCTGGTAAATCTTTTTGAGTTTTAGGACAGCTTTGCCTACATATTGAGTTAAAAACCAGAAAAAAAAAATCTTATACATACAAAAATAAAACATTTCCCAAAGAACAAAGAAAACCTACCTGGAAGCAAGCAACTCCAAAAGAAATTCCAGCAACGACTCCCATTTCTGACTCTATAATTGCCATTACCTTTATGAAACAACCCTAATAGGAGAGAAAAAAAACATTAAGTACAAACAAGAGAGCTGTGCTTTTCTTACTGGTGATAATAACTTTAATCATTCAGCTGTCCACAGAAGATGGTCTTGAGCTACTATTAGCCTTGATTATCATTTTACTGAAATCTAGCCTATTTCATCTGCTCTCAGTCTCAGCTAGTTCCACCTTCTGGATTTTGCATTGAAAAGTTACTTGCTAGTTGTATGAAATGAAAAACCGGCTCCCCTGCAAAACTTCAGATTTTGTATATTCATGCATGTAAAAATTAAGTCCACTTTGTATTCCATTCAATAAATCCTCAGATACTATCAAATAAAAAAGTCCTAAAAGGATCCTTACCTCTTCGTTGACTTTATCTGCATCTCTCTGTGGAGAACAACCCTCCAGTTTACAGCAGCTCTTGGGAAATCCTGTTTCTGAGTAATAATTAGTACCTTTCCAATCTCTGTAATTGGTGACACCGCAACAATGCAACTGAGAAAAAAAAAATGTAAAAAGCGTTTGTTGTTCATATTATTGGTTTGCAGCCAAACATGTAACCTAACATAATTTTCTATTGTAATAATGTGCTCAAACCAATATGCACTATACTCAGTGATTCTCTTCTTGATTAATTCAAAAGACTGGCACTTGAGTCTAACAATAAATATGAAAGTTTTAGACTGTCGTTAAGGCCTTGTTGTAGTTGGCCCTAACAGTATTTTTCTGTGATGTAAATGGAAAGAAAGAGAACAAAGACACATGGGTAGAATAACACATAGCTATGCCTTATCATCCCACACTACTTTTCCCAGCACCCTAGCTCCATCCTTCCCTTGGAAGCATTAAGGAATATGTTTCCCTCTGGAAAACACACCAACCCTCACCACTTACAGTACTTTGAATCTTGTCTACAGCTTCACTTCTATAGTCTCTTGTGGAGTTGTACTCCTTCAAAGCGTTTTCATAGTTATTTTTAAAGCTGTTCTTAATCTGTATCCAAAAAAACAAAATGCCAATAAACAAATATTCTAGAAAATATTTCATGTTTCTATATCAAGCAAGTTATTCTCATGTCTGGCTAATGGTTGTATCTTTGATGTGTGGTAAATTAACTTCCATGGTCCAATTCTGTCTGTTAAGTGACATAGTTTGGATGAAATGACTATTAAGTAAAACATTACAATATAATATAATATCTACACATTCAAGGTGTGATGAGAGCATGTACTTATCAATGTGCGCTGCTCTTTGACCCTTCAACCTTTGTCCATGTACAAGTCAGACACCTATGGAACTGATTCTAACAATTCAAATAGCACTTGAATACACTTTCCTTCCTTGTCAAATGGCTTCTCAACAGTGCCATGTTTACTTGATTTTAATATATGAATATTAAACTTTTGGATATTTGCATTAATTATATCTTTTCAAATTGTGACTTATGGAAAGGTATTAATTTTCTGTTATAAACTTTGCATTTTACTTTCCTATTTGTAAAGTTATAAAACTCTAATAGGTGCTTATACATCAAATTATGACTAGAAACTGGTATGATTATGGTTATCACTTTCTTCTAATGATTATCAATCCTACAAATGTTTAATATTCATTTACATTAAAAGTATGTGAGCATTTTTACTAGAAAGCCACTCTTGTCAGATACAGGTTGAAAGATTAGCTTGAAATACAGATTGAAGTGGTTGTTTAAAATATTGAAAGCTGTCGAACTGTGCTACTTAACCTATTTATCTAAGATGAAAGGATAAATTTTAATATACTATGATTGTCTAATTCAAGCTTACCTCATGTCTGAAAACAAATCCTACAATGGCAGCAACTAGTTCGACCAAAAAAATGAGTGTCAGAAACATTGCATACTGTGGAGTAAAAAAATTTTTAAATTTCAAGTTAGTACAAATAAGACTCATGACAGATGAAAACGGGGAGGTATCTGGAATTCTGAGCAATCAATTTAACATATTTTATTGAAAAGAGCAGGGAAAGCAATATCAAAATGTCTACTTAAATATGGAAGCTGGCAGCAGGACGATTTGGGGTTGTTTTGTTTTTCATAAGGAACAGGAAAAAGTTTAAGCAGCTCCAGCCAGTTCTGAGAAACAAAGACATAAGACTAGAACATGTAAGACTTTCCTAGGAAAACCAAGAGTAGTCTAAAGAAATCAGACTCACCAGTTTCAGCATCCATGCAGAAGCTCGACAGGTAGCAAAACAACCAAAGGTGCCCAAGAGAATAATGACAGTACCAGTGCCAATAAGCACAAAAGGCACATTGGTGGCCTTCTCATTTAAGAGGGAAAAATAATTTTCCAGGCTAACCTTTCCCCAAATGCCAATGGCAAGAAGGATAACACCAGTAATCTACGTGAGAAATCAGAGAAAGGAACAATTAGGCACCTTACAAGCTTGTATCTTCCATCACAAACCCAGGAAGCATTTGTGCCTATGAGAATTAATTTATCAGTTTGATTGCCACAAAACGGTGGCTAGGATATTTGAGATTGTGGGGATCTGGTATGGAAGAGGTAAAAAAGTGTTCTGCAAATAAAGGAAGGTTTTGGACAAGTCATCTTCCTTGTCCACATAAGGACATAAATCTATCTGTTTTATTTTGGCATACATGTCTAGAGATCAAAATTTCTTTAAGTAATTTACTCCAGTCTGAGAAAGAAAACCGTCTTGTAAGCGGGAGGGTCAAAAGAGTTTCTGGATTACAGAAACTTCTCGAATCCCCCACCCCAATTTTTAGGGATGGACAGAATACAAAGGAATAGTACACAAAAGAAAACCCAAGGACAGAATGACAGGAATAGAGTCACACCATCCTTACCTGTGGAAAAAACCTCTTAGGAAGCAGTGAAAAGAAAGATACTATTATGCAAAAGACCCCTCAAAGGAGGGAAACAAGCCTCTCCTCTCCGAAGGTTCAGAGACACCTCATGAGCTCTAGGGGCCTTAACTCCTCTCTTCTCCAGTACAGACCTCAATCTCCTGAGACATCCGAGTGCCACTTCAACCACGCATCTCACATCAAGACCCCAGCGCCAACAGCACGATGCCTTTCCCAGCTCCAATCTTGGGGACCCCGCCTCTATGGCCTAGGCCAACTCATCGCCATTGCTGGGGTCTAGGGAACCACAGCCGCCCAAACCTCATCCCACTCCAGACCTGAGAGTCTCCGCTCGGGTCACATCCACCATCTAAGTCAGGATTCCCCGGCCGTTCCCGTGTCTCACCCAAAAGATGAAAGTGTAGATCAAGAGAACGCTTTTGAAACAAGTAATGACTGGTTTAGTCTGCAGCCTCCGAGATGGGGACGCCATGACTAGCCGGAGACCCTGCGCCTCCGCACCAGATCAGCTTGAGCCAGCCAGGCTCGGGAGTTCCCGAGTTTCCCCGGAAACTGCCGAAAACTTACGAGATCTGAAACTGAAAAGAGCCAGAAACACAAGACGATTTTCTAGAGGGTCAAGTCAAAAAAGCTGTCCGGTAAACTGCGACAATTTCGGAGCGCCCCCTGCTGAACCTTACTGAAAACTATATATAAAGTTCTAGTGGTTGCTTTTCTCTCTCTCCCTCTCTCTCTCTCTCTCTCTCTCTCTCTCTCTCTCTCTCTCTCTCTCTGTGTGTGTGTGTGTGTGTGTGTGTGTGTGTGTGTGTGTGTGTGTTGCTGTTCCTTCCATGGAATCTTTCCATGTCAAACCCATCCTTCTTCCCCTAGACTTTTTTTGCTTCATCGTAAGTTGTCTATCACAGCCTGCAGTGCTGGAAGGTCCAGCCTCCCAGGTCCCTAGTGCCCTAAAAGAAAATAATAAAATCAATAATCAGATTGCCCTCCGCCTGAATATGATTTTTGCTTCTCATAGGAACAACAGGGTAGGGATATTGTCTTCTTCTAATCAGATTCATAGTACTTATATAAAATGTACATAAATATAAATGAATTAATGAAGTTATATAACCACCCTGGTGTTCCATTTTACTGCGGTGCATTAGTTCATTCCTTAGTGTTTTCTTTCTAGAAATGGAGGAAAGGAGAAATCAAAAGTCTTTGCACCGTTATGGTGTGCAAAGACTTAATGTCAATATGTTGATTGATATATATTTTTTCTTCCTTCAAAAAATTACCCTTTCATGAGAAAATGGTGATGTCTGGAGAATCTAAGTTGAAACTAACACTGATCACACAAATTGAATGTTCTTTTGTTTATACAATGAGACAGAGCAGTGAAGTTTTATGATTGGATATACAGACATTTAAAATGTGAGAATGAAATGTGCTATTTTCTCCTGCTAAATCATGTGTGTAGGTACTTGCTTTGGTGTTATTATGAACACATTGATCTATACTGTTACATCATAGAATACATATTGAGGTATTGTTTTTTAGCTAAAGTACAATCTTTGAGAGCAGAGATGGTTAAGCGTGTATTATTGCTACAGGGTTAGAAGGCAATGACAGTGCTTATCCAATCTACCTCATTCAATACAGACTTAACAGCCAGGTTATGTATTCACAGAAGACAAGGGGATGATCAAATTTTTCTATTTGAAAATTATTCTACTTTTATATTTATGGTTGTGAGCCTAGCCTTTTAACGGCTGAGCCATCTCTCCAGCCCAACCTGTTACAGAGGGCCTCTGAAAGCCAGAAGAAAACAGGAAACAACCTTGGAACCTGCCACAGAGGGCCTCTGAAAGCTTCTGCAGTATAGACTGTCAAAGCAGATGCTGAGCCTGATGGCCAACTGATGGGCAGAGTGAATGGAATTTTATGTAAGAAGTGGGAAATAGTAAGAACTGGAGGGGACGGGAACTCCACAAGGAGAGCAACAGAACAAGATAATTTGAACACAGGGAACTTCCCAGAGACTCATACTCCAACCAAGGACTATTCGTGGAGATAACCTAGAACCCCTGCAGAGATGTAGCCCATGGCAGCTTCAGTGTCCAAGTGGGTTACATAGTAATGGAAAGAGGGACTGCCTCTGACATAATCTGATTGGCCTGCTCTTTGATCACCTCCTCCTGAGGGGGGAGCAGCCTTACCAGGCCACAGTAGAGGACAATGCAGCCATTTTTTATGAGAACTGATAAACTAAGATCAGAAAGAAGAGGAGAACCTCCCCTATCAGTGGACTTGGGGAGTGGCATGCATGCAGAAAGGGGAGGGAGGGTGGGATCAGGAGGGGAGGAGGGAGGGGCTTATGGGGGGATACAAAATGAATAAAGTGTAAGTAATAAAATAAATAATTAAATAAATCTTGTGAGAAAAAAAAAGAAAACTATTCTACTTGAAATATATGCTACTACAGAATCAGAGGTCAGAAAAGAAGTTTCATTGACTTGACTATGAAGAGTTTTCCTGTGCTTTAAATACTGACCCAGGATGAGTTCCTATAACATCCAACCAGACATTTGTAGTCCAAGAAAATAACGCTTGGAAGATGAGTTACTCCATTGCCAGGCTTTATACTAAATTTTATCCCAAAAATACAAAAATGCAAGGAAAATGAAGTCTCTCTCTCTCTCTCTCTCTTTCTCTCTCCCCCCCCCGTGTGTGTGTGTGTGTGTGTGTGTGTGTGTGTGTGTGTGTTTAAGTCATCAGGAAACAGAAATTAAGCTTTTAAGATCTATTTATCATAGCTAAAGTAGAGCAATTAGGGTGAACAGGCTGTAAGTATATGGAAAGTTTCATTCTGATGCTAACTGACCCTTTCTGAGCATTCCTGTATTAAAAACAACAAACATCAAGGGAAGTCTTGCTAACTCCTTGTCATCCTAAACAGAAAGTTTCCTCTGAAGTTTAGATTTATTCCTTGGCCTGTGAGGTATTTTTGTTGTAAGCCTGAGAGCAAAGTAATATTTCTGTGGCTGAATCAAAAACAAAATAGCTAAAGTTAAAAGACACATTTCCAAGAATGTGTTGACTTTTCCTTCTCTCCATTCCTCTGCCACTCACAACGCTGCTTTGTTTGAAAAGCATTCAGTGCCAAACTAAACCAAAAGCCAACATGAAAATTAGTATTCCTATGGCCACAACACCTTGTACAACTGCTTTCTGCCTTGCTACACTAGCTTTCCCCCTGCCATGCCACCAAATCCAGAAGTCCAGTTTAGTTAAAATGTAGGCTGGCATCTGGATCCCAAACCAAACCAAAGGGACAGGTAATCCCATCTAAAGCAAGTTAACATATCTTTCTCCAGGCCATAAGATAAGTTTATTCTTTCAAGTATTAATAATGACTACAGTACTGAGCACCATGTACCAACCACTGTCACTAAGCCCTTGATACCTGCTCCCTCCTACCTACATCACAAAATTCCTATTATGAGCTCAAATCTACTAGTCTCCTTACTTTACAGATGAAAAACCAGGTTCAAAGAGGCTAAAGTAACTTGCCTAAGACTAAGCCCAACATAACCCTGTTTCTGTCATCAGAACCAGGGCACTCTCTGAAATGAGATATGACTAATGACAAAAAAAAAAACTACTTGATTTGTATAGATCCAAGTTTGTTGCAGCTCAGACTTTGAATCACAAATAGGTGCTCTGTGGAGTCCCTGAAGGGTACTGCTGCCTCTAGTTCCAGCTTGCTCTTGGGGAGAGAGAAGGTTTATCTTTGCTTTTGCCTTTGCTCCAACAGTCCAATCACCCAGGGAGTAATACTATCTCCAAGTGGTGAGGCAGAGAATGCAATCTGTTATTGAATATTAATATTTGCTATTGATTTATCTTTTAGTTAAACAGTGGTTATTCTTAAAAGAGCTGTATACAAAAATCACCACATGATGCCATCTCCAAGACCTACAGCTACTTGACCTCTAGAAAGAGACTATTTTCACCAAGTCTCCTTATCAGGAATTCACTGATCATCTTCTGAAAACTCACAACAGAGTTCAGAGGACCCAGGCTCCAACTGTGGCTACCATATAAGGGTTTTTATACAGGAAAAAGAAAGTGAATTAAATCTCTTAAAAAAATACTGGAAACATACAAAAGATAATAGGGAATAAAAAGATATAACCATTCAGGAAAATAAGCTGTATATGTTGATCAATTGATAAAATTATAATGTATAAGATAGTGTAACATCCAATATTAATAAATAATAAAATAATAAATTTTAAGAAAATAATTGGGAGCTGCTTTTAAATTGTATCCTATATATTTAGCCATGGGAAAATGAAAGCATGTTAGAAAAAGGATAAGGAAGTAAAAATGCTAAGGTTATTATGTGAATAAAAGGTAAACGTACTCTGCCTGAAGACATTATGTAGCAGCTCAAATTAATTTACCTGTTGGTGACAGTGAAATACTGGGATGATTTAGACTATTTTAAAAATTTAATTAAAAGAGTCAGTCCTTGAGTAACTAATATGCTGTTACTTCCAGACCAGCCATGAGTTTACTGAGCCATGTGTTAAACAGGGATTGGCTGAAAACTGGATGAGGTCATCAATTAAGCAGTATGTCCTAGGTGCTCACAGGGTTTAAAAGGAGGTGCAGCGGCCCTGCCCCATAGTCTTTTCTGTAGTTTCTGGACATCTAGGCAGCAGGATGTAGAGTTCATGAGTAGGCACTACAGAATGTGACTGATGGTCTAAATATCAGAGTGGTCAGACTACAAGTACTAATAGGGCTGGGATATGGGAAGGAGAACATTGTCACTGAGATGGGGTGAAAGTGGACTTTGAGAACAGGAAATATCTTTACTGTTCAAATGTTGGAAAGGAATCGGGAACAAGCCTTGTTCAGAGCATAATCTTTTTGGCTTAGTGTGAAGTAAGAAAATTCATGTTAGCAAGGCAATGGAGAATGAGGATTTAATAGAGGTTGGGGGTTAGAGATTGGGGTGCCACAGAAGAGATCTGATTTAAAGGCAAGCTCTTGCTTCTGATGCTTCCCATGGCTGATGGCTGCCAAAGAAAATCATTTAACCTTAATTCTTGGAAGTTGCAGGAATTTAATAGGAAACAGACAGAAATCCCTACTAAATATTAATGTAACACAAGTAGAAAATATTTAAGGAAAATATTTTCTTACATTTTTGGCATCAAGTATATTCTTGCCCAAAATGCAGAGAAAATAACATTGAACTAGAAAAAGAAAAAGATTGCTGTTGGTATAATGTTCTTGTGGAATGTTCTTGTTCTCATTCAAATACTGATTTCTCCACCCCACTGTCTGGTGTCAATCGGGACATTGCATTCTGATGTTTATTCTAAGCATCACCTATCTCAAATTTGTGTAAACATGCCACCATTTGTTCTCTGTGTTGTCAACAAAACAACCAGCCACAATACTGAGTAATGGAGAAAATAAGGTGGGACATCCTGGCCTGGAGGGGAGGAGAAAGAAGCAAGTGGGAAGAGATCTGAGAGGATGAGATTGGCAGGACAGGACTTGGAATCATGAGGAGAGATGAACCAGACCTAAAATATAACTAAAGCAAGTATAATGTGGAAATGTGAATGGGAAGGAAACTATGTGCGTTTGGAGGTTTAGGATGGAGTAACTATTGCCCAGCATTGTGCTCTAGGTTAATTAAATAAATAAGTCTCTGTGTGGTGGTTTAGGTATACAGCTGGTTTAGGAATAACCCACTATTTAACTAAAAGATAAATCAATAGTAAATATTAATAGTCAACAATAAATGTCATACCAACGTGGGGTAGAATTTACAGTAATCTAGCAAGAACTTACATAGAAAGTAAAACTATAGAGAAGTTTTTTTGGGGGTTTTTTTTGTTTTTTGTTTTTTTTTTTTAGTTTTGTTCCTTAAAAACAAAGCAAAGGTAGTTCCTAAACTAAAGAGCTCATAGATTACTGATTAGGCAGACCCCATGCAGAGCAGCAAGGCCTCCAGCAGGCTACAGAAAAACAAAAATGGTTACTTACAAACCCCAGAGAGGCAGTTCCTTTAAGGAAGAGAAAAAAAAAAAGTGGCTCTTTAACAAGGAAGCTTCTCAAAGTCAGGCTTTCCTAGACAAGACAGAAAACAAAATTCCTTGGAGAAGGAGTTTTTGCCAGTGTGAGGAGCAAACATTTGTGGACCTAGTCTCTTCCCAGAGGGGAGGCAGAAAATTAACTTTCTCTGGAAGCAGGAGCCAAGACAGACTGAGAAGCCTCAAGTGTCTGAAAAGGATGCTGGGTATAATAAAGTAAAGTCCTTAGGAAAACGTTTTGAGATAAAAAGATAGTTTTCTTATGTTGAAAATGGAGGAAGACACAATGACACAGTGCTTCTGGTTACCATTTGAGTTTGTTTCTCTTAGCATACAAATAATTTTTTTCACTGACGATTTCAGTTTTGTATGTCCTCTTTGGGAAATATCAGGATAAGAGACTTGGAGAAAGAAAACAGATGATAAATTAAAAGTCATAGAAGAGAGGTTGGTGGAATCTCTTAATTAAAATAGAGAGCCTTCAGAGAAATCCAATCTGGTACTTACCAGACCACCAAAAGAGATGGTTTCAGATGAGAAAAGTCCATAGAGGCTTGAAGATATTGCAAAATGGCAGCCCATTGAGATGCTGGAGAGAGTCTTCAGCTATGGGCCAACTTTGTCAGACTGGAGATTGTTTGTGTGTTATTAAGGTTAAGTTACTACGTGAAGATCTATATGCTAAAGTAGAAATGCAGATCCTGTTTAGTGTTCTTTTGGAACAAGGTCATACAGTGGCTGGTGTGCTCCATTTTACAGAGTTTAGAGAACTAAAATACATGTGCCAAGCCGTAGATTCATATTCAGATTTCCATTGGGCTTTTGCCTTAAATTCTGGAGAGCATGATCCTAAGATTACGCATTTGTTAGAGATAGTGAATGTTTTGGTGATACCCTTACAAATTGGGGCTGATGGTGCCTCAGCATGTATATCCATTGGAATTCAACAACATTTTAGATATGACATGAAACCTGTTACAGACATAACTTATAATCCTACAGTTCAAACAAATATGAAAATATCTAACAGTAATTTTAAAAAGATGGTCATGAAACAGAAGGGAAATATTATATTTCCCCCAAATAGGTTAAATAATGATTTACCAATTTTAAAATCTTTAAATGAGATAAGTAGCACACCTGCTGAGACACAGTGGAATTTAGAAAAGACTGATGAATTAGAGCATCATATAAAGGTCTAAATTCCAAAATGGACAACAGGGAATATGTTACTCTGCAGAAGAGGTTTTGTGTATGTTCATACAGGAGCAAAGAGATTATGGGTTCCATCAAAACTCATAAAAATCAGATACGACAGAGGAAAAGCACATGAAGATCTTGGCCACAAACAAGAAGAGAGAAATCAAGAAGAGTAAACAGAACAGTTAACATAAAGTGCTGACCGCTTTACATGGAACGACTCTAAAACTGACTGAGCTGTAAAATTGTCTTCAGCCAGAAATACAACAATACATGGCCAATAAATCCTTGGCTACAGATCCTCAAAATTTATTATGACATTCTTTTAATTGGCATGGATAAAATTGCTTTACTGTTTGGTTTCATTCTGCACATCGCATACATTTATAATTTAAGACTCTATAATGCTTGTGAGAAATTATATGTTTGTAGAACAAAAGCACCAGACACTGCAGATGCTGGCTCAAACCTGACAGAATTCATCCTTCTAGCATGCTGAGACATTGACACATTTGTTACAGCATCTTGTATGTTCCAGCATTCCAGTTGTTCCTCTCTCAACTGTTTCTTATCAAAGTCTGCTCCCAAGAGAGCTTTGAAGAAAGCTATTAATCTCAATTGGTCCAGCATTTGAAACTGTTCCAAACAAGACTTCTATTCAGCCTAAAATTTCTCAATATTCAGAGACTGGGCCACAAATATTAATCTTTCTTAATTAACTGTTTTTTCCATTTTCTTTTGGGCCCCCTAACAGGATCTCAGTGTGTCCAAAGTCAGAAAAAAAAAAAAAATCATGAGAATGACATCCAATTTCCTTTAAAGGGGGTTGGGTAGGTTTTTGGTTGTTTTCTATGGCTATGAATGTTTATTGTCTTTGGGAGATGGTTCTAAATATTAATGGTCTTATTCAGAGAGCAAAAAAAACAAGGTTAAACTCGGGAATTTCTCTCTTCCTTTTTCTTTATCTTAGATAAGGAAAAAAGGGGGTTTTAAAAGAAAAAGAGGAATACAGGGATATCATATAGGAATAATAAAAGAAAAGGTCGATTGTTGAATTTACTCAACTTAAAGTTTTACTTATTATTCTCAAATAAGGTCATTTTTAACTCTGGCATATGATTTTGTATATTGATGGAAAAATAAGTCTAGTTTTAATACATTGGTAAATTTTAGTATATTAATACAAATTCAAGGTTACTTCCAATGCTTTTAAACTGCTATTACAAACTGTTTAGGATATTAGGTAATGCAAGTTAATTGCCAGTTAATCAACTCATAGCCATGTGAGACACTAGTCTAATTTATCACAGTAGTATAAATCCTAGCTTTAACAGGTAAGATTTTGTAGACAGGTTGATTGCATAAAGATAGGTAAGTCTTCAGAAACTTCAGAGATCTACAGAATATGGCATTTAAAAATGTCTTTATTATTTTAAAGATTCTTTGATGATGAGACAGGTCACCTCCTGGGAGCACCTTGCCTACCTCAAAGATGATGATGAGTATTGAAAAACCTCCATATGGAGATGGCTTCAAATATGGGAAACGAGCCACCCAGGCAAAAAGAAAATGCCCTCATTTCATGACAGACAGAATTCTGCCAAAAATGGGCAACTTAAATGCAGGACAAGTTGACTGCCGAACTTTGCTAAGACAGTGTAAGAAAGTCCTAAATAGTTCCTGCTTTACATACATGTCTGTCAAATATACTGAGCCAGAAGGCTGATGATGTTCCAACGTTCTAGAGAGTTTTGGGTGACTGTTCAGGCAACAGAATGTCAGTTTTGTATTTGGAAGCTGCTAACATGTACTTCCTATTTACTCCAGTAACTAATTTCATTCCTTCTCAAGTCTCTGGTGGGGTTAAAGACCAAATAGTTATATTTCCACAGTTAAGCTTAAGTTGTTTAGAATTTAAGAAAATGTTTTCACATAGATAATGCCAATAAGAATAAACATTAGTTTAGGTATAGTACTCTAAACTTGCAAGATAGGATAGATAATCAGATACTTTCTCCTAAGTTGCCCAGTGCACATGGACTGGACCTTGCACATGTAAATCTTACCTAATAGGTTTCATAACTGTTTTAAATTATTTTTGTGTTAAAAGAAAAGGAGCCTTTTATTGGACTTAAAGAGGGAAATGTTGGTATAATGTTCTTGTGGAATGTATACAATTTACCCTTGTTCATTCACATGGTGATTTCTCTACCCCACTATCTGGTTTCAATCTGGACATTGCATTGTGATGTTTATTCTAAGCATCACCTGTCTCAAGTTTGTGTAAACACACCACCATTTGTTCTCTATTTTCAATAAAACAACCAGCCAGTGCTGTACAGTGGAGAGAATAAGGTGGAACATCCTGGTCCAGAGGGGAGGAAAAGGAAGCAAGAAGGAGTAGGAGAAAAGAAATCTGTAGGAGAGGACTTGGAACCACAAGAAGAGATGAGCCAGACCTAAGGTAAGACTAAAAGCAAGTATAATGTGTTAAATCTAAATGATGGGAAAATATGTAGGCTTGGAGGTTTAGGATGGAGTAATCATTGCACAGCATTGTGTTCTAGGTTAACTAAATACATCCTATTTTCTGTGTGGTGATTTGTGTATACAGCTGGTTTAGGAATAACAGCTGTTTAACTAAAAGTTAAATCAATATTAAATATTAACAACCAACAACAGGGACAGTATGGCATGTCAGGCCATGTCAGGGAACTCAGACTGCTCCCTATGCCAAGTCAGAGCCAGAGCCAAGGCTAGTGAAGGAGTTATTTTACAAAGAAAACAAGCTGATACAAAACTTATTTTTTCTTCCAAATACCACCCACATGCTCAAAGAGAGAGACAGAGATCAGATTATGTATTCACTTTTCCTAGTCATGACTTTGGAGCTTCTGGCTCTGTCCTATGTATTCAACTTTGTTTACTGTGACTCCCCTGAATCATTTTACCCATCAGCGCCTTCACACCTAACAGTGAACACTAGTTTATGTCATTTCCTTTGCCTGAGAATAGATCAAAGTGTAATTCTTCCTACCTCTCCCCGATTCCTAGAGTCCACACAGACTACACTATAGTTTTCGGTACTTTATTGCTTGGTATTTTATTGTTTCCCAATTGTCTGATCCATCCTTCTCTCCTATAATCACATAAATTCCCTGGGAACTGAATGTAAGCTCTAAAAGATGAAAGAAACCACATTTCTAGTTCAACACCATATCACGAATGCTTGCTGTTGGGATCCGTAGCAGGCATCTCTATGGCCAGCCCCAAGGGACCTGACAAACTGGATATCAGGCATCTGTGAAGCCACCTATGGACCACCTGGAACCACCTGTGCATGCTCTGGGTCACCTTATAAGAGAACTCGAAGCTGCTCCTCTTTCTCTCTTTTTCTCTCCTGCCCCGTCCAGAAACAGTCTTTGTGACCTCTTCCCCCTTTCCTTCCCCCTTCCCTTCCTCCTTCCCTCCCCTTCCCCTTCCCCTAATACACCTCCCGAGTGGAACCGGTCGTGTGGCATGATTTGTGAACTCGCTTTGTAATTCTCATCCTGCACGATTTCTAACACTTACTTCATTTGATCTGAACAATAAAGATTCCTTAAACACATTCAGTGGTCATTAAGCACATTTTGATTTGATGTGATTGTTTTCTATTTTTTCCCTAAAGTTTGTTAAGTGTTGCCAGGCCTGGTGGCACATGTCTGTAATCCCAGGCACTTGGGGAGGCAGAGGCAGAGGCAGGCTGATCTCTAGTTTGCAGAGTGAGTCCAGGACAACCAGAACATTACACAGAGAAAGCCTGTCTCAAAAAAAAGTTTTTAAAGTGTCTAGAGTAATATGTAGCACAGAATAGATGTTCAATATATATTAGTCAAATTAATTATAAATGAATACCAGCATATCAGGGATTTTGTCTGTTTTCTCTGCCATTCTGCCCACTACCCTTTCACAGTAGATACTTGAATTTTTTATTAAACAATAAAGCAAAATTATGGCTTTTATTTTTTTTATATTGTGCCACACTTTTGAACCCATGGCAGATAATCAATACATATAGATGTTACTGGTGGTTTGGAAGTGAAATAGGTTTCAGGCTTACTATTAAACTTCATAAAATTATAGTATCAGTTCTTCCCTTGATGATCAAGAAGGTGTTACCAATGTACTTTTTTCATCTACAACTACTTATTTTTTTTCTTCGTGAAAGAATACTGAGTCTTAACCAGGTGTGGTGGGACATGCCTTTAATCCAGGCACTCAGAAAGCAGAGGCAGGTGAATGTCTTAGTTCAAGGCCAGCCTGGTCTACAAAGTGAGTACAGGACAGCCAAGGTTCCACAGAGAAACCTTGTCTCAAAACAAACAAACAAAAAACCCGATTCTTTCACAATTTTATACAGATTTATAAGTGTACTTTGTTACATTGAAAGGACCAGGCCTGACCCCCTCCCCCCAAAGTCATCAATGCCAGGAACTAGACCATAGGTGATCAATTCCAGGAATAAGAAAACATAAAATTCCCTACTCAAGGAATAGCCTGGAGGTAACCACAAGAATGGCAAGGTATCTTATCTCAGGGTGGGGCATCTGTGCTGGACAGCCCACCGACCTAACATTCCTGTGGTCTACAGATAGCTCGCTCCATGTTAGTTATTTTAGTTAGCCAATCACTTTGTAACAAGCTTGCCCATGCTGAATATCATCCAATCATGTAACTGCTAAGCTAGGAATTCCGGGTCCTTCTTCAAGCCCCAAATAAAAATCCTGCTATGTAGATGCTAAGGGCTCTCCTCTCTGATCCACTGCTTTGGTGATGGTGGAGAAACTGAGCTTTTGTTTTTGCATAGGTGATCTGGCTACTGGTGGTCTTTGGGGACCTTAAGATCTGGGCATAACAACATACATATATTATTTACATACAACCTACAGAGCTCATTTAGTGTTGCTGTTCTATGCATATATTCAGGACTGAATAGTTAGGACTGTATGAGAGGTTATGAACATGAGATGAGTTGTGAGGGGTGGAAGGAGTCCAAGAGAGGCTAGGGAGGAATGGAAATTATGTAAAAACAGAGCTCTTGTATGAAATTTTCAAAAAGGAAAACTAAGGATTTTTTTTTGGTTTTTGTTTGTTGGTTGGTTTGTTTTAAGGAAAGGGATGTACTTTGATCATATTCCCCCCTCACGTACTCCTCCACACCAAATTCTTTTTTATTCCTAAAAAGTCCCCACTCCACATCATGCCTTTTTTGTGACTGTGTGCATTTAATTAGGGGTGCCTGCATGAGCATGAGTGGAGAGTTATTTACAAATGAGGGCAACTTACCAGTGGCTGTGTTAAGCCAAGCATGAGCCTAATTTCGAGAAGGGATGAAAAGAACTCAGGAGACAGGTATAGATGCAAAATCGCAAGAGGTTTATTTTGACCATTGCGCAATGGGGTCACCCCTGCTGGTCAGCAAGGAGTGGCACCTGGAGACAAAGGCCTTGGATTTTTAAAAGACAAAGCTCAGGAATTTTGAGGTTGCAGTCTTGGCAATTCAGGATTGGATGAGGAAGCTATAAAGTGAGATAATTGGTCAGTCTTAAGTGCTCAAGCTTGGCCAGTCCTGCCAAGTGTGGATGCAGCTGCAATTAAAGGTGGGGGTGGTTAGCTCATCCTTGAAGATTGGGCTGCAGGCTTTTGGCTGGAGGTAAGGGTTTATTCAGAAGAAGAATTGAGGCCATCTGGGTTGGTTGCTAAGAAACACTATCTCAAACACAAGGGTCTGGTCTTTCTTTTTGCTGAGTGAAGGTCATTGCTTGCTCGCTTTTTTTATATCTGTCCTCACAGATAGGGTCACCTTCCTCAGTTCTCTGGAAAGGCACTAAGAGGCTGTAGCTTAACTTGGACCTAAAACTCAAAACTATAGGCTTTAGAAGACATATAGGTTACAAAGTTAGTCTGATCCTTTCAGCTGCAACACTGAATAACTAACCATTAACTGAAGAAGCAACCATTAACTGCCTCTTCAGGAGAAGGGATGACACCTAACCACCTCCTTACCTATCCACAATGGGATATCAATGGGCCTACTAATCTCATGTAGGTCTTGTGCACATAGCCACTGCTGCTGTGAATTCCAGTCCAATAACAATGTCACATCTAAAAGATATCATTTCACAGAAACCACTGATTTTTTTTTTCTGATATATACTCCAACCTATCTATCTCAAGCTATTGTGGAATTTACTCTATAGTTTAGGCTAATCTGAAACTCACAATTGCCCTGTTTCAGCCTCTCTAGTACAATACACACCTAAACTGATTCTTTTCAAGAGAAGAAAAACTAACTATGAATAGATCAAAGGTGGTCTACACTAGGTAAGAATAATGTCACCAGACAAAAAGACAAACAAAATTTGTTCAGTGAAGAAATGAATAGCCCTTCCTCTAAGACCACTGAAAAACAGCTTAGCAATAGGTATCATCTTGCTATGCATAGATTATTTAGATTTTTCTCAAACTGCCTTCCAGAAAAGCCTCACTAGGCATACTTTCCCTCCATTCATAGTATGGGGAATTAATCTTGATTCTTCAGGCAACTGCTTGTTAAAAGAAGGGTATGCTTCAGTGGTAGAATGCTCACATGCATGCAAAAAGCCTCAGGTTTGATAACCTGCACCACACACACACACACACACACACACACACACACACACACACACACACA
>NW_026590677.1:7460268-7489439 GCF_907164565.1 Psammomys obesus
ACACACACACACACACACACACACACACACACACACACACACACACAAGTGATATATTTTGTAAACATAATCTAATAAGAAACTTATGACCGAAAAAGTTATTTTTTAAAGAGCAAGAAAAAGAAGTGTGGGTAAGAAGGTGGGGGAGGATCTGGAAGAAATCAGGGGAGGGGAAAACATGATCATGATGTACGAAAAAGAAAATTTCCAAAAGAACAAAAACAAAAGTTAAGTCGTTCATGGGAAGGTTTCAAAGTGAATCTGACCCTGTGTTGTACACTTGACAAAACAATTGTGGATTTGAGAGAATTAAGGAACTATAGGAAAAAATCCCTAGGGAAACACTAAAAATCAGCTACATGAGTCTCTGCTCTGGAGTCCGTGAAATTCGTTTTCATTCAACCCTGATGTCATTCTGAGTCATAAAATGTAGTGTTCCTCAGAACAAATCTCTGGAAGTCCTTTGTTAGTCATCACTACACTCAGAGCTTGAGGCCAATATCATTCACACTTCCTCTACTCTGCAGCAGACAGACCCAGCTCCTCTAATCCTCCTGTTTCTTCCTCCACCTCTCTAAAACTTTTTGGGGGGGTATTAACAACTATAGCCTTGGGGATAATATAGCTTTAAGACAACTTTTGGCAAACGCAAGCATCCTAACATCTGGGCGGTGTTACCAGAATCCTGGAGGCCCTGACAGACCAGGAGCCACTGGTTCTAGGAATGTTAAAGTAGAAGAGGTTTCACCCCTCCCCCGACTGATGACAGGAGCAGAGAGCAAGGAGAAAGAGGAGAGAGGAGGAGACCACAAAAAGTAAAATTAAAAAGGTAAGTACTATACTCAATCCCTCACACTGAATTGCCCCATTTCACAGCTGTGGAAAGGTCAAAAGAGCCTGGACTCAGATGATATGACTGGAGGTGGAGGGAGGAAAGAAACTATTTTTTTAAATGAAATTGGATCATGTGCTGTTTTCATTTGTGCTGGCTGCAGATGCATGTTCCTTCTCTCTTTTCAGCTTCCAGCAGAACGATGGCTCCCTCCGGTGAGTCTAATTTTTCAGTCTGAGATTGGGGAGGAAGTGAGCAGGAGGTCACAGGCTCAAAAAGAGTATGGGGGCTGGCACAGGAAAACCTTTTTTTCCTCTGCAAAGGAATTGGTTTGAGGCTGGATATGGAAGAAGGGTCAGTGATTAGCTCATTTCCCTGGCTCTTTTTTAAAGCTCTCTTTCTGCTGCTACGTGGTGCTTTAGTCTATCTATTTCCTTTATATCCATTATGTTTTTTCTTTTTTCTTGATATCATCCTTACTACAGCTTTCCACTTTCTTTACCCCCATTCCTTACTCTCACTTTCCTCTCTATCCTACTTCATAGACACTGTAGATCTAAAGTCAAGGAGTAATGACTTGGAAAATGAATTTTTGATTTATCAGCTGTCCCTTTAAGGACTTTGCCCAGAACCTGCAATTGTTTTTTTGTCTCTCTGTTTCTGAGACTGTGTCCCTCTGAGGATGGCATTTCCTGGAACACATGTGGGCAAATAATGCTTGCTGAAAGATCCAGTGACTGTTTTACATGGATGGACAGCAAGGTTTAGTACTGCTACTTGAGGTGTACTTTTCCAGTAGCACCACAGAATTATCTCATCTCATCTCATCTCATCTCATCTCATCTCATCATCTCATCTCATCTCACTGGTGTGAAGATTTCCCGAGAAAGAAAAATGAGATAGTAATAGGAGATTGCTCATATTCTCATTGTGGACTCATTAGGTAGCTCTTCTCCAACTTTGCTGTTTAGCTGTTAGCTCAGCAGGGCAAAACTAGAGGGGTAGGCTAGACATGAAAGCCAGAAGTGACGATCAAACCACTAAGCCTCAAAACCCAAAGCTAAGAAGAGAGCAGAGCTATAGTTATTGCCTGGAAAGCAAAAGAAAGGAGATGTCCTGTCTCATCTAATATGAAGTTAGTAATAATAATTTCAAAACATGCCAATTATTTTCCCTTTGTGGCAGGAAATAATATATTCCAAGAAGTAGGTACTATTTTTTCTTGTTTTATAGGTGAAGAAACAGAGGCCTAGAGAAGTTATCTAATTTGCTAACAGAACTGGATTCATTTCCAGATCTGCATCATTACAGTGCTGAAGGTCTTAGGCCATGTATGTTAATGCTTCCCCAGATTCATGGTTAAGGAACACTGAGTGGACACAATCATTAACTAATAGCCCTTGGCTTTCAGATCCCCTTCCACTTCTATATGACTTTGTGTTAGTATTCTCCTGATCTTAGAACTCCAATGTCCCTCCCTGTGACTTGGACCAAGCAATATTTTCACTTGATGGCACCAGAGTAAGTTGAGGATTCGTTGCTTAATGCCCTTTTCTTCTTGCTGAGAGAATGGGGGGGGGGAGCATCATAAATCCAAAGAAGTAGGAAAGGATTATGAGCCAGATTACACCACTAGAACTGATTAATGTTAAACTCATCTTCCTCACAGATCCCATATATCTGCTTCCTCTAACTTTTGGGAGTTCATAGCTGGCTCAGCTCTGAAAGTCATTCTCCCTTACTCTAATACCTCTGGCCGCATAGCCCTATTCTGCTCTTCTGAAGCTTCCCTGACAAGGATGGCTGGTCGACTGACTCAAAAAGGTGTTCTCTCACTACTGCTCTTTCTAATGCCAGCAGTGACACCAACATGGTATGCAGGTAAGTTCTGTGAGCTGTTGTCTGTTCCTTCTAGGGAACTACACCAAGATTTAGAAGCAAGAAGAATGAGACTAAAATGAGGGATCCCTAACTTAGACCCAGAGAAAAACTGTTAGGTGGCAAGAAAAATGACCAAATATTAAAAAGGGCTACCAGCCAAGGCCCATGAGGCATTATAGTAAGAGCTACTTGATAATAGGTTGTAACACAAAAGTAGAAAAGTGAGACAGTGTGGCCTTTGGGCTATGCTTACTTGTTTCTTTCTTTTCTTTTCTTTTTTTTTTTTTTCCAGTTGACCTTTTCACTTAACTTCCTGACATCAATGGGGTTTTTAGGTTTGGCTATGTGTTTGGTTGTTTTGTTATATGTTTTGCTTTCTACACAGGGGATTGAACTTAAGCGTATCAAAAATGCTAGGCAAGTTCTCTACCACTCAATTCTATCCACAACCCACTGAAAACTTTTTTTCTAATATGTGTTTAATAAATCAAAGATTTATCAGTATTTTTTCCTGAGTCAAATATCCTTGTCAAGTCTAGAAAATAGAACTCACACCATGTATCTCATTTTGAAAAAAAAAAATAAGGAAGACAGGCAGTCTCTAAGAGGGAACAAAAATTCACCAGACTTCCCCCGTTTCAATCTTCCAGAGTTTTGTATGGCCTTTTTTTTTTTTTTTTTTTTTGGCCAACACAGTCAATGGCAATACAAATCATGTTCCCTTAATTAGGAATACCCCTGTCTCTTCTGGCTTGTTCCTTATTTCAGAAAAGATGCAGATTTTTGGAGTCCTGAATTATTCCCTCCTCACCGCTGGGAGACATAGCAAGCCAACAAGAATGGACTAAATAGGAAAGGCGGGTAGAATGCAAGAGGTGGGGGAGGAGGTAAGGAAAGGAAACTGAACCACCATACAGAGGTGGTTTGTTTTGATTGGGTTCCAGTGGAATTTCAAGTGCTAAGAATATTCTGTGGCCTGCAGTGTCTGCCCTCATAAGAACTGGAGAGAGTTGGGGAATGAGACAGTCTGAACCAATGGGGTTAGGAAACTATCCAGAGATGAGTAAATAATAAACTGCAACCATCACAGCTACAGTCATTGCCGCTAAAATTTTCCACATACCCGCGGCTCCTGGTTAGAGGCCTTTGGCAGCAGCTCTGTTTGTCTGGAACAGCTACATCCAGCTTTCGAACAAGTATGCAAGCTTCTTCACCTCTTTAGCTTAACCTGGCTTTGTAGGGGGTTAAAGCACAAGGGCTTACATTCAGCTGAAGAAATTCAAATTAAGCCCTTGGCAGAGTTCACACTGTTTGGGGTTAAAAGAGCCCCAAGTCTTCTGGAGATAAATATGCAGCTGTTCTCCCCAAACACCTCTGGCTTCAGTTCAAGCACAGAAGACCAAAACCTACTCAAAAGACCACAGAACTAAGGGAGTGGAGAGCCAAGGTTCAAACCCTAGTTTTGAACACCTGTATGAAACTTATTAAAGCCTGAGATGTTAAGAGTTTTTCAGACAAGGCATTAAAAATCCTTAACTCCATGTGAGGTTCTCTGCAAATAAGATACTCCCGACTACTACATGAATCACCATAGCAAACACTGTTTGGAAGGAACCCAGGCTGCTAAGTTCTCTGGGAGATATTTGGAGATTTAATGATTCTCCCCTTCAATGCTGGCTCACCCACTGGGTTTGTGTACATTTGCCCATTCATTCGTTTGTGAATTCAACAAATACATGTTAAACATTGCCTATATGCCAAGGACTATTTTGTTCTTTTTTTTTTTTTTTTTTTTTTTTTTGCCTTTGTTTCCAAATGGAAATGGCACAAAAAAAGCAGCTAAGTGTAGACTCAGGGTAAGTGAGAAAATGTGTCCAGGAAAAAATCAACAGAGTGGGAAAAGTTAAGGCATTACATGAGAATGAGTGTGTTAAAAATGTGTACTGGAGTACTTGCATATTGTTGTGATTTAGATGACAGACTTGAATGATATAAACCAAGAAGTCACACCACAAGGCAGGCCTCACATGAGAAGTTTATTAGGGAAGGGGAACACAGAAGCAGCTTCTGGAGGAAGCAGTGGAAAGAAAAAAAAAGGGCAGAGTAAAGTGGACGGGGTCTTTTATAAGGTGACTCTGCGCATGTGAAGGAGATAGATGACTGCTTTGTGGCTATCATAAAGCTGTCACAGCTCAGCACATGTTCAGGTACCAACATGTGGTACCTGGAGGGTGGAAAAAGTGTTGCACTGGTGATGACGGGCTGGTGATGATGTGCTTTGATAGTGCCTGGTTGTTGGGGCTGATAGCAGAGTTGCCTGATTACTAATACATATTTCAGGGAGTCACACTGTATTTGTCAGCAGAAGGCAGGCATTAATGTAGTTCCTAACATAATCTTCAATTGTCAAATATCTTCCCAACCATACATCCATGGGGGGCTGGAATTACAGTCCCTCTTAGCTGTGAAATATAAAGGAACCCAGGAAGAGACCACACAGTAAGGAACCACTGATTGAAGCAAAAAAAAAAAAAAAAAAACCTGAGAAATGTTGTTCAAGCAAATGGAGGATGTGTCCTTCTGTATAGTTTCATTGTTAGAGCCCATTTCAGTATTTCAACATGTGCATAAAGTATTCAAAAGTAGGCAACCAAGAGAAATGGGAAAATTTAAGTGGTTAAGTAGCCCAAGCCCATTCCTGTTACAAAAGAAACCTAGCACTGGTTTAGCTACCTCCGCACTCTGGTGAAGACTATAATTATGTGATTGAGTCTTCCCCTCTTTTCCTACATCCCCTGTAATTCTGGAATGGTATAAAATGCATGGTGGTCTACAGTCTCCCCACCCCATTGCCATGCAGGACAGATTTTCTTTATCCCTTCTGGACATAGTCAAAACACCTCCTCTATTCCCATTTGAATTTTGGTATCTGAGTCGATAGGGTTCAAACAGACCTGGGGTGGGAGATCTACTTTGCAATGTACTCTCTAGGAGGCCTTGAGCAACACCTTTTATTCCTCTGAGTCAACTCCTGTGTCTATATGTTAATGGTATGTATATTAATGGTGAATATTAATGGTGTGTACCCAATTGAGATGTTATGGCAACATAATGAGCTAGGATATGCTCTACAGATTAAGAGCAAAGTTGTCATTGTCATTACTTTATTCAGACAAAGGTCTAGTCCACCCTTCTTTCTTTTCTGGTGAACAGCTGTTTGTTCCCTGAAGCACATTTTTTCACAAGCTAGCTCTGCAATAAGAATGGAGAGGCCTAATTCTTTAGAGAACCAAACACATCCGGTCTTCTGTTTACAAGAGCTGTGAGAGATTGAGGTTAACACTAAACTGAAACAGCTGACAAGGATTCCATGCTGTACAAACAATCCTCCCATGTGGGAAAGAGAAGAGAGGACCTAAGAAGAAATAAAGGAAAGTCAGACAAACTGAAATATGAAAAGAGCAAAACTGAAGAGAAAATGTGAACCCTTTCCTTTGGAATGAGGGTTAACCAATAAGGACATGATTTCATAAGACAAACTTGCAATTTGATTCATCTCCATGTTTACCAAGTTGGACTGACACTCACACCCACCCACCACCACCCATCCCAACACACACACACACACACACACACACACACACACACACACACACACACTCCTAGCCTGGGCCCTGGGGAGTCAAGGAGCTCCATCATCTTGCTCTCTGCTCACTGCAGGAGGCCCTCTGCCTCTGCCCAAGAAAAGGACACAGGCTTATGTTTTGTGTGTTTCTGTAGGTCAAACAACTCTAAAACTAAGCTGTATCCTGGAAGCACAACCTCACCTGGAAATAGATACTTGTCTTTAGACTCCAAAACGCTGGCTGCCTTCTTCCTGCACATGCATTGGAGCTCAGAGCCATTAGGGAAGGCCTTCTGAAAACTTTGCTATGGAAAGGAGTAAATTGTTTTCCAATTAGTTCCTATTCATGACCGATTTCCTGCTTCGGGTGGAACACACTGTTTAGTCTCCCAGACAGCTGCAGACCTACCACCACTGGGGACTGTGCCACTTAACTGGATGAAATTAGATAGACTGGAAATGTGTTCTAGCTTAGCAGCTCACTGCTAAAGCTGCTCCTGACAAGAAGGACAGGAAATTATCTATTGTACTACATATATGAGGCACTAGGTTCAATTGTTAGGGCTGGGGAGGAAAAACAAAACAAAAACAAAAAGACCTGATTCTGACTTCTCTTTTTACTCCAAGCCAGAATAAGGTGCCTATGAAAGAGTTTTCATTCCCTTTTGCCCTTTAAGCTACACATCTATCTTGGCATGCCACCCCAACAATGACAATCAGGCACTTAATATGCCCTGGAGGCTAGTGGGAGCTTGAAAGATTGTTTCCCTGTGAAAACTGTGTGCAACATCTATCACTGGAGAAGACACTTAGGTGCTGTTATTTCCTCAGAGCTGGAACAGCCCATCCCCAGATCTTAGCTCACCAAGACTAGTGAGCTGCATGAGGGGAATGGGTCATTTATAGTCTAGATTGGCAGAATTAAGAGGTGGTTAAGAAGTTAAATTCTTTTTTATTTTGCAAGTCTTCCAGTAAAACCAGTGAGGCCTCAGCACACCTCACACCTCTGAGGTTACTCTCTGTGTACCTTATTTAATCAGGTTCATGCACAGTAGCTTACACATAAATTCAGTGCTCCATCATGAAGTGCCAGATTCTCAGAAAAAGACAGGGTTGAGGGTACTAGGAAGTACTTGAGTGAGAAATGAATATACTTCTACACTTTCTTCCTCATTCTAGGCTCAGGCTACAATCCAGATGAAAGCTACAATGAAGTATATGCAGAAGAGGTCCAAGATGCCTATGCTCTGGACTACCGAGGTAATTCCCATTGTTTCTTGAGCTCAGGAAGGATATTTTCTGGCCTAAGAGATGGATCTGCCCAGAAACATCCTCACCCATGCTTAGCTTATATGTGTCAGTCAGACTTAAGCTCAGAGAATCATCAAGGGCTATGATTTTCTTTGTTGTTGTTTTTATTTTGTTTTTGTTTGTGCTTTTGTCTTGTTTTTAGGCATACACTCTAGCACTGAGTCCAAGCCCTCTTGTGTTGTTCATTTCTCCCTTGAGACAGGGTCTCACTATGTATCCCTGGACAGCTCTGAACTCCAGATCCTTCTGCCTCAGATTCTTTTTTTTTTTAGGTTTTTTTTTTAACATTTTAAAATTTTTTTATTAATTACACTTTATTTATTTTGTATCCCCCCATAAGCCCCTCCCTCCTCCCCTCCTGATCCCACCCTCCCTCCCCTTTCTGCATGCATGACCCTCCCCAAGTCCACTGATAAGGGAGGTTCTCCTCTCCTTTCTGATCTTAGTCTATCAGTTCTCATCAAAAGGGGCTGCATTGTCCTCTTCTGTGGCCTGGTAAGGCTGCTCCCCCCTCAGCAGGGAGGTGATCAAAGAGCAGGCCAATCAGATTATGTCAGAGGCAGTCCCTCTTCCCATTACTAGGTAACCCACTTGGACACTGAACTGCCATGGGTTACATCTGTGAAGGGGTTATAGATTATCTCCATGAATAGTCCTTAGTTGGAGTATGAGTCTCTGGGAAGTTCCCTGTGTTCAAATTTTCTTGTTCTGTTGCTCTCCTTGTGGAGTTCCTGTCCTCCCCAGCTCTTACTATTTCCCACTGCTTACATGAAATTCCATTCACTCTGCCCGACAGGTGGCCATTAGGCTCAGCATCTGCTTTGATAGTCTGCAGGGCAGAGGCTTTCAGAGGCCCTCTGTGGTAGGTTCCTAGTTTGTTTCCTGTTTTCTTCTTCTTCTGATGTCCATCCTCTTTGCCTTTCAGGATGGGGATTGAACATTTTAGTTAGGGACCTCTCTCTTGCTTAGTTTCTTTAGATGCACAGATTTTAGTGGGTTTGTCCTATGTTGTATGTCTATATGAGTGAGTATATACCATGTGTCTTTTTGCTTCTGGGACAACTCACTCAGGATGATCCTTTCCAGGTCCCACCATTTACCTGCAAATTTCATGATTTCCTTATTTTTCATTGCTGAGTAATATTCTATTGTATAGATGTACCACAATTTCTGCATCAGTTCTTCAGTTGAGGGGCATCTGGGCTGTTTCCAGCTTCTGGCTATTACAAATAAAGCTGCTACAAACATGATTGAGCAAATGTCCTTTTTGTGTACTTGAGCCTCTTTTGGATATATGCCTAGGAGTGGTATGGCTGGATCTTGAGGAAGCGCTATTCCTAGTTGTCTGAGGAAGTGCCAGATTGATTTCCAGAGTGGTTGTACCAGTTTACATTCCCACCAGTAGTGGAGAAGGGTTCCCCTTTCTCCACAACCTCTCCAGCATGTGTTGTCACTTGAGTTTTTGATCTTGGCCATTCTCAAGGGTGTAAGGTGACATCTTAGGTTTGTTTTGATTTGCATTTCCCTAATGGCTAATGAGGTTGAGCATTTCTTTAAGTGCTTCTCTGCCATTCGATATTCCTCTATTGAGAATTCTCTGTTTAGCTCTGCTCCCCATTTTTTAAGTGGATTACTTGATTTGCTGCTTTTCAGCTTGTTTAGTTCTTTATATATACTGGATATGAGTCCTCTGTCAGATAAAGGGTTGGTGAAGATTCTTTCCTAATCTATAGGCAGTCGCTCTGTTTTGATGACAGTGTCCTTTGTTTTACAGAAGCTTTTCAGTTTCATGAGGTCTCATTTATTGATTGTTGCTCTTAGAGCCTGTGCTGTTGGTGTTGTGTTCAGGAAGTTTTCTCCTGTACCAATGAGTTCTAGGGTATTCCCCACTTTTTTTTCTAGCCGATTTAATGTGTCTGGTTTTATGTTGAGGTCTTTGATCCACTTGGACTTCAGTTTGTGCAGGGTGATAAGTATGGATCTATTTTCATTTTTCTACATGTACACATCCAGTTGGACCAGCACTATTTGTTAAAGATGCTATCATTTTTCCATTGTATGGTTTTGGCATCTTTGTCAAAGATCAGGTGTCCATAAGTGTGTGGGTTTATTTCTGGGTCCTCTGTTGGGTTCCATTGATCCATCATTCTGTTTCTATGCCAGTACCATGCAGTTTTTAAAACTGTTGCTCTAGAGTACAACTTAAGATCAGGGATGGAGATACCTCCAGAAGATCTTTTATTGTGAGGATTTTTTTTTAGCAATTCTGGGTTTCTTGTTATTCCATACGAAGTTGAGAATTTTTCTTTCCAGGTCTGTAAAGAATTGTGTTGGTAATTTGATGGGAATTGCATTGAATCTGTAGATTGCTTTTGGTAAGATGGCCATTTTTACTATGTTAATCCTGCCAAGCCATGAGCATGGGAGATCTTTCTATCTTCTGATATCTTCTTCTAACTCTTTCTGCAGAGACTTGAAATTTTTTTCATACAAGTCTTTGACTTCCTTGGTTAGGGTTACACCAAGGTACCTTATGTCATTTGTGGCTATTGTGAAGGGTATTGTTTCCCTAATTTCTTTCTCAGCCCTTTTGTCTTTTGTATACTGGAGTGCTACTGATTTTTTTGAGTTAATTTTGTATCCGGCCACTTTGCTGAAGGTGTTTATCAGCTGTAGGAGTTCCCTGGTAGAGTTTTTGGGGTCACTCTTGTATACTATCATATCATCTGCAAATAGTGATAATTTGACTTCTTCCTTTCCCATCTGTATCCCCTTGATCTCCTTCAACTGTCTTATTGCTCTAGCAAGGACTTCCAGCACTATGTTGAAGAGATATGGAGAGAGTGGGCAGCCTTGTCTTGTCCCTGATTTCAGTGGGATTGCTTTAAGTTTCTCTCTGTTCAGTTTGATGTTGGCTATAGGCTTGCTGTATATCGCCTTTACTATGTTTAGATATGTGCCTTGTATCCCTGATCTCTCCAGTACTTTAAACATGAATGGATGTTGGATTTTGTCAAATGCTTTTTCAGCATGTAGGGAGATTATCATGTGTTTTTTTTTTTCTTTCAGTTTGTTAATATGGTGGATCACATTGATCGATTTCCATATATTGAACCACCCTTGCATACCTGGGATGAAGCTAAGGGTTTGTCGATCTTGTTGATTTTCTCAAAGAACCAGCTCTTGGTTTCATTGATTCTTTGAATTGTTTTATTTGTTTCTAATTGATTGATTTCAGCCCTGAGTTTATTTCCAGCCATCTACTCCTTTTTGGTGTGTCTGCTTCTTCTTTTTCTAGGGTTTTTAAGTGGGCCCATTAAGTTGCTTGAATGAGCTGTCTCGAATTTCTTCTTGAAGGCACTTAGTGCTATGAACTTTCCTCTTAGCAGTGCCTTCATTATGTCCCAAAGTTTGGGTATGTTGTGTCTTCATTGTCATTGAGTTCTAGGAAGACTTTAATTTCTTTCTTCCCTGATCCAGCTGTCATTTAGTAGCAAGTTGTTCAGTTTCCATGTATGTGTAGGCTTTTTGCTATTTCTGTTGTTATTGAGGTCCAGTTTTATTCCATGGTGATCAGACAGGATACAAGGGATTATTTCAATCTTCTTGTATCTGTTAAGGCTTGTTTTGTGACCAACTATGTGGTCTATTTTAGAGAAGGTTTCATGAGGTGCTGAGAAGAAGGTAAATTCTTTTGTGTTTGGGTGTAAGGTTCTGTAAATGTCTGTTAGGTCCATTTGATTCATGACCTCTGTTAGAGATATTGTTTCTTTGTTTAATTTCTGTTTAGTTGATCTGTCCTTTGTTGAGAGTGCAGTGTTGAAGTCTCCCACTATTAGTGTGTGGGGATCTATGTGTGGTTTAAGTTTTATCAATGTTTCTTTCACAAATGTGAAATGCCCTTGTATTTGGGGCATAGATGTTCAGGATTGTGATGTCTTCTTGGTGGAATTTTCCCTTGATGAGTATGAAGTGTCCTTCCCCATCTCTTTTTATTAATTTTGGTTGAAAGTCTATTTTATCATATATTAGAATGGCTACTCCTGCTTGCTTCTTGCATCCATTTGCTTGGAAAGCCGTCTTCCATCCCTTTACTCTCAGGTAATGTCTATCTTTATGACTTAGGTGTGTTTCTTGTATACAACAGATTGCTGGGTTTTGTTTACGCATCCATTCTGTTAGTCTGTGTCTTTTTATTGGAAAATTAAGTCCATTGATGTTGATAGAGATTAATGACCAGTGGCTGTTAGATCTTTTGAATTTGATGTTGGCTGTGGTCATACGGTTGTGTGCTTGGTTGCTTTTTGTTTTACTGTAGTGAGGTTATTTATTTCCTGTGTTTTCTTGAATGTAGCTAGTTTTCTTGGGTTGTATTTTCCCTTCTAGTGTCTTCTGATGCTGGATTTGTTTGTAGGTACTGTTGAAATTAGTTTTTGTCATTGAATATCTTGTTTTCTCCGTCTATGAGGACTGAGAGTTTTGCTGGGTATAGTAGCCTGGGCTGACATCTGTGTTCTCTTAGGGTCTGGCATGATATCCATCCAGGCCCTTCTGGCTTTCATAGTTTCTGTTGAAAAGTCATGTGTGATTCTAATGGGTTTGTCATTATATTACTTGGCCTTTTTCTCTTGCAGCTTTTAGTATTTTTTCTTTGTTTTGTACAGTTACAGTTTTGATTATTATGTGGTGGGAGCATTTTCTTTTCTGGTCTAATTTATTGGGTGTTCTGTAGGCCTCTTGTATTCTTATTGGCCTCTCCTTTAAGATGGGGAAATTTTCTTCAATGATTTTGTTGAAAATATTTTCTGGGCCTTGGTGCAGGGAATCTTCTTTTTCCTCTATTCTTATTATTCTTAGGTTTTGTCTTTTTATGTTGTCTTTAATTTCTTGGACAGTCTGTGTCAGGAATTTTTTAGATTTAACATTTTCTTTGACAGATACATCTATTTCTTCCATTGTATCTTCCACACCTGAGATTCTTTCTTCCATTTCTTGTAGCCTATTGGTTATGCTAACCTCTGTAGTTCCTCTTTCTTCCCTAAGTTCTTTCTCTCCACAATTTCTTCCACTTGTGTTATTGTTTTTTTTTTTAATTTTTCCAATTCTATCTTCAGGTCTTGAGCCATTTTGTTGGTTTCCTTCACTTGTCTGACTGTATTTTCATATTTTTCCATCAATTCCTTCAGCTGTTTGTTTGAACAATCCTCTGTTTCTTTTATTTCATTCAGTGATTTAAGCATTTCCTGTCTAAAGGCCACAAACTGTTTGGCTGCAGCTTCCTCTATTTCTTTTCATATTTTATTTGTTTCCTCTGTTATCTTCTTCATGAGCATAGATGTTAGGTCATCTTCTTGAATTTCAATTATGCTGGGGTGTCTAGGGCTATTTGCCTCTGGATAACTGGGTTCTGGAGATGCCATATTGTTCTGGCTTTTGTTGGTTGAACTTTTACACTGTCCTTTACCCATTGGGCTATCTTAGGTGTTTGAAGTTAGTTTCTGGTTGTTCCTGGACTCCTGTGGTGGAGAGAATCCCTTTGGCAGGAAGATGGTTTTTCCTGAGGGAAGCCTTCTCAGCTTTTTGGGTATAGTCACTGGATGGCCGGTGTTTTTCAGGAGTTGCTACAGCTCACCTCAGGCATAGAGACCTGGGTGGTAACTGTGGTCCTGATTAGTCGAGAGGGCTCTCCTCTCATCGGGAGAAGTCCTGGAGATAGCTGCCTTCCTTCTGGGTTTCTTGCTGTAAATTTAGTGATCAGCTGCTGTAACCTGTGTGTCCCGTGGTTTGGTCGGTTTTGTTAGGGATAACTGGTTGCCCCTTAGAGCAGTATCTGGGGGTTGATCTCAGGGTTCCTGGTCTTTTGTAGTTCTGAGGTTTGGGCTCTGTGCCCCAGAACCCAAGAGGTAATCTGTGGCGGGTGAGTACTGCTCTCCTGGTAACAGCAGGCTATCTGGCGCACAGCAGTTCCCTGGGTTGGGCCAGTCTGTGGGACCTTTTCCAGTGATATACTGGGTTGCCTAAGTCCGTCCCCTTTGTTTTGTTCCTTGTTCCTTGTGAGGGTTTCTCCAGACAGTGACTCTAAGACTCTGGTGTCTTGGGGCACACAGTTCTGTCTGTAAGGAGTAGTTGGTACAAAGCAGGCCTCTGGGCTGGCGGAGCATGCGCCTGCCTGCTAGTCTGTGGGAGCTGGGTTCCCGATAATTCTGTGCTTCCTGCTTGGGCCCGGATCCCTGATGGCTGGGTGTACTCGCCTGTTTGCCATTTGCGGTCTGCAAGACTTTCCCCAGGCAAAGCCTAGGTGACCCAAGCAGCATGGTTTCTTCTTTCCCTGTGGGGCCCTCTCCGGACAGGGATTCTCAGTCTCTGTTGCACTGGGGCGTGCAGCTCTGTACTGGTGCGCTGGGTGTGCAGCCACTTTCTGTGAGGCGGGAGCTCAGTTGTGATGGCGGCGGGTACCCGCGGTCAGTGAGACCTTCCAGGGAAAGACTGGGTGACCAGTGATCAGACTCGCAACTTTCCTTCCCCGTGGGGTTTTCTTGCGACTGGGACTCCCAGTCTCTGGCACCCTTGTGCCCACCCATCAGCCTGTGAAAGTGATTGGGACACGCAGGTGTGTGGCTCTGGCCCGCGACCCACTGCCCGAGTTACCCGGGATCTCTTCCAGGTTCTGGCTTGGCAGCCCAAGATTGGACCTGACTGATTCCCACGCCGTGGGAACCTCCCCTCACCTGGGAAACACGATCGCTGTAGTTTTAGGGCCCAGAGTTCAGTCTCCTGGTCACTGCACGGAGAGTGCTGTCCTGCTTCTCAGACACAGTGCTCTCCCGGTGCCGCCATCTTGGCTCTCTCTGCCTCAGATTCTTTATTGCTGGCATTACAGGTGTGTGCCTCTACAACCCAGCAGGTGTGCTGCAATTTCTAATTACAAATTTGGTTACTGACTTGCTGTGTGGTTTTACCTTCCAAGACTGAAGGAGTCATTAAGCATGGACTGAGTGTCTTCTCTGTGCCTATTCCTGTGCAGGCTAAGTCTGTGGAAAATACAGGAGCCACAGTAGAGTTTTGTCCCCTCAAGGAACTTGCATTCTGTTGGTTGTGAAGTGAGAATGAAATTAACACATGAAGAGCAATGAAGTGTGAAACCATGTGCTCGCCATCGATAAACTAGGAGTTTAAGATAAAGAATATAGGAAAGAGGTCATGAAAGAAAGTTGGCATACAGGATAGGCCTTGAAAATGGGCATATTCTTATGAAGTGGAAAAGCTGACAGCTAAACATTTCCCATAGCAGATGGCCAAAAATATTCAGATAAAACCAAAATCACTGTTGGTCTCCTTGTGGGGCTCCTGTTCCCTCCATGTCCATCTAACCCCACCCCCTTCTTCTTCCATAAGAATCCCTGTACTCTGCCCAAAGTTTGGCTGTGAATCTCAGCATCTGTTTAGATCCCCTGTTGGGTGGAGCTTTTCAGAGGCCCCTCTATAGTAAGCCCCTACCCTGTTTTCTCTCTTCCACTACTTCTCATGTCTATCCTTTTTACCATTATGAATGAGATTTAAGCATCCTCTCTAGGGTCTTCCTTAGTGTTCAGCTTCTTTAGGTCTGTAGATGGCTATCCTATATTATCACTTGCCCCAGGTGATGTGGCTTTGCCAGGCCATGGAGGAAGAGTATCCAGGCAGCCTTAATGAGACTTGATAAGCTGTGGGCAGATGGCAGAGGGTGGAATATCAGAGAATAGAGTTGAATATAAAGAGTGAATTAAGAAAAGTTCCGTGACCTAGTTGTCCTTCTAAGGAGATTCAGAAAGAATACCGAATTACTATTCCTGCATTGGATAACAATTTAAGTCAGGTGATGTCTAATAAGAGCCTAATATGGCTTCAATTTATAATTCTCCCTGCTCATGCTTTCCTGGACACTCAGGAGAGTTCAGCTGTTATTCTAAGAGATCTAAAGCATGGTCATATGATTTTCATAAGGTAGTAGCTATGTAAAAGTAATTTAAGAACACTAACTAGGTTATTTTGTTTAGAAAATAGGGGTTAGATGAAGTAGAGCCTGAGTTGGGGAGACTCACCAGTAAACAGTTACAGTAAAACTAGGTAGAAATGTTTCATTCTGGGGCAAATAAATGTAGAATAAGGATAGGCCTCAGAGGGGCTAGAAGTGTAGCTCAATAACAGAGTGAATGCATGTAGAAGGATCTCCTGTTTTTGAGTCCCAGCACCACAATAAAAGGATGTATTTCAGAGATTTCAAAGGAGATGATGAGTTTGGGTGTAAATTTGATGTGCTAAGGAGTCTAGAAACTAATGGCTAAAACAATACAACATGAATACCAAGGAGGACTATAAAAACCTTTTCAGAAAGACAGTTAAAACAGTAAACTAGGGGTTGGCAAGATGGCTCAACCTGTAAAAAGAGCCTGCTGCTAAATCAGACAACCTCAGTTCAGTCCCTGGTGCCACATGGGATAAGGACATAGAGACACAGTACACATATGATCACACATATGTGCATGTACACACACATACACACACACACAAACAAAAAAAAAAGAAAACTAATTTGGGGGATTGTTGGGTAGATAGTTGAAAGATAAAGAGAAGATTTTATGAGTTCCTGTGCCTTAAATGAAGAGGCTCTCTGAAGAAAGAGAGAACCAAGGTCAAAGCTTAGAAGAAATTGTTATATATGTGTAGGAAAAGGTGCTTCATTAAATGTGTGTGTGTGAGGGAGAGAGAGAGAGAGAGAGAGAGAGAGAGAGAGAGAGAGAGTTTGAAGTCAACGTGGAAAAAGATTTTCTATCAAGAATATTATAAAAGGTACCGATGAAAATTTAAAATTATGGAATGGATACGGGCTAAGCTATGTCAAGTATTGCAAAGTATTGCAAACTACAGGAGAGCAAATATTTTAGTGGCTGAGGAAGTAAATGGTCACCTTTGAGAAAGCAGTTCCAGTAGAGAAATGATCTAAGCTTAGGGTTCTTCTGTGCTTCTTGTCTTCTTTTTACTGCTAATGGTGCACAACCATTATTTCTGACTCTATATTCCCTGCAGCCTATTTCCCCATGTACCTGCATATCTCCAGCAGACATGACACATTTTGAAAATGGTATTTCTCTCTTTATCTCCAAATCATATGTCCTTGAGCTTCAGTCTCCTCGGTCTCTCAAATCAGCAGTAAGCACAATCCTTTTCATCATGGTTCACTTTCCTCAGTGAACCAAGGAATGAAACCGTGTTAATTTCCCTCTTCAGATCATAGTTGAAGCCAAGATAGGAAATAAGGTGTGTGGTAGTAACCACAGAGAAAAGGCTGGGATCTGAATTTTGGGTAGGCCTGACTTCATACCAGAGCACCATACCCTAAAAAAGCTTTCTACTGTAACCTGATAATATTGATAATACAGCCACCATCCTCATAGTGACTCAAACTTTGAAGTACCCCCATATGACTTATAATAACCCTTATCACACTTAATTAACCCATCTTTCCTCATTATTTCATTTTTTAAAATTTTAAAAATTTTATTGTTATTATTTATTACAATTTATTCACTTGGTATCCCAGCTATGGTCCCTCCCTCGTCTCCTCCTAATCTCACCCTCCCTCCCTCATCTCCCCTTATGCTCCTCCCCTAGCACACAGATAGAGGAGGACCTCCTTCCCTTCTATCTGACCTTAGTCTATCAGGTCTCATCAGTACTGGCTGCACTGTCTCCTCTGTGGCCTGGCAAGGCTGCAACCCCAGGAGAGAGCCTGCTACTGAGTTCATGCCAGAGAGAGCCCCTACTCCCCATACTGGAGAACCTACTTGGAGACTGGGTGTATGGACTACATCTGAGCAGGAATTTTAGGTCCTCTCCATGCATGGTCCTTGGTTGGGGTTTCATTCTCTTCAGGGGCCCCAGGGCCCAGTTTTTATTTTATTTATTTATTTATTTTTCTATTTATTTATTTATCTATCTATCTATTTATTTATTTATTTGTGTGTGTGTGTGTGTGTCTTTTTTTGTCACTGTTGGTCTCATTTTGTAGCTCCTGTACCATCCAGGTCTTTCTATCCCCCCTTCTTTCATAAAATTCCATGCATTTTGCCCAAAGTTGGGCTATGGGTCTCAGCTTCTGCTTTGACACCTCTATCATTAGAGTCTTTCAGAGGCCATTTGTGGTAGGCTCCTGTCCTGTTCCCTGTCTTCTCCTGCTTCAGATATCTATTGTGTTTGCCCTTCTAAATGAAGATTATTGAGCATCTTCCCCTGGGCCTACCTTGTTGTTCTGCTTCTTTAGGAGTATACATTTTAGTATATTTATCTTAAATGACTAATAACCACTTATAAGTGAGTATATACCATTTGTGACTTTCTGCTTCTGGGATAACTCACTCAAGATGATCTTTTCTAGTTCCCTGCTAATTTGCCTGCAAATTCATGATTTCCTTGTTTTTAATTGCTGAGTAGTATTCTGTTGTGTAAATGTACCACAATATCTGTAGCCTCAGTTGAGGGACATCTGGGTTGTTTCCAGATTCTGGCTATAAGAAATAAAGCTGCTAAGAACATGGATGAGCAAATGTTCTTTTTGTATACTTAAGCATGTTTTGGATATATGCTTAGGAGTGGTATAGCTGGATCTTGAGGTAGAACTGTTCATAGTTATTTGAGAAAGTGCCAGATTAATTTCTAAAGTGGTTGTACAAGGTTACATTTATAAGCAATGGAGGAGGGTTTCCCTTTCTCCACATCCTCTCCAGCATGTATTGTCACTTGAGTTTTTGATCTGAGCCATTCTGATAGGTTTAAGGTGAAATCTCAGGGTCATGTTGATTTCCATTTCCCTGATGACTAAGGATTTTGGGCATTTCTTTAAGTGTTTCTCTGCTATTTGATATTCATCTACTGAGAATTCTCTGATAGCTTTCTACCCCATTTTTAAAAATGGATTACTTGACTTTTTGCTGTTTAACTTTTTGAGTTCTTTATATATTCTGTATATTAGCCCTCTGTCAGATATGAGGTTAGTGAAGATTCTTTCCAAATCTGTGGGCTGTTGTTTTGTTCTGATGACAGTGACCTTGGTTTTACAGAAGCTTTTCAGTTTCATGAGGTCCCATTTATTGATTGTTGATTTTAGAGCCTGTGCTGTTGGTATTTCATCTTTTCATGGTGTCCTTGATTTCTTGGATGTTTTGTTTGGAACTTATCCAATTTTACTTTTACTTTGAGAGATCTATCAATTTCTGCAATTGTATCTTCAGCACGTGAGATTCTCTCTTCCACCTCTTGTGTTCTGTTGGTGATGCTCACCTTTGTGGTTCCTTATCTCTTCTCTAAGTTCTCCAGCTCCAGGGTTTTCTATGTTTGTGTTTTCTTTATTCATTCTAATTTGGTTTTCATGTCTTGCACCATTTCTTTCATGGGTTTGAATATGGATTCCTGTCTTTCCATGATGGCATCTTTTTTTGTTGTTGTTTATTTTCTCTTTATGTGCCTCTAATAACTGGATAAGCATAGATTTAAAATCATTTTCATGTATTTCCAATGAATTAAAATATCTTTTGATTTTGAAGGTTGCTGGTGAAGCCATGATGTCCTAATTTTTGTTGGGTATATTCTTATACCGGCCTGTAGCCAACTGATGGTCTGTAGCCTTTGCTGTTTATTCCTGTAGCCTATAGTGTATACTGGGTCCATCTGTCTCTGGAGTTTGGAGTATTCTTCAGGAAGATTAGAGAGGTCCACTGGTTTCAGAGTGGGTGTTGATGTTTCAGATGCAGCTAAGGGAAGAATGTAGCAGGCACATGTGAGAAAGCACAGGAGTGTGCTTGAGAGTGTACCTGCATGGAAGGGTGGAGTGTAAGGGAAGAGCTTAAGCACAGGCTGTGGTGCAGAGGCAGTGCATGTGCGCAGGTGCCCTGAATGGCTCAGTGGCCCATAGCCCTTTCTTGGTATTTTGGTCAAAGTTCTCAGAGCTGCCTGATCTGCCCCATCTTGGCTCCAGGAATTATTTCAAGGAATTGTTTAGCTGAACTCCACTGGGAGACCCACAGAACATGAGCTTCAATGTTGAGAAGGCTATCCCAGGGATCCCTATATTACCCACAGTGGGGGTGCAAGTGAGAAGGATCCAATGTCTGGCTGCTAGAGTAGAGGGATCTCGGATCTGGGGTTCTGTATGTATTCTTTTGTAGATGCACTCACTGGCAGGCATATGCAGTAAGCTCAGAGGGCCCACAGTTTTCTACTCTCAGAGTTGGGTCCCCTGTTTGGCCTTTAGAGTAAGGAGGTCCCATACTTGTGGTTATGCACTCCTCTGCTTTCAGGAGCTATTGTAAATCTACCTGAGCAAGGGAAGGTGCAACCAAAAGTACAGGGTGCGCTAGTTCACCACTTTCAGACACCTGAGATGTTCTTGGAGAGCCTGGATCCATTTTGTCCCAGCTCATGAGTTGTCCCCTCTAGCTAGGGATGCCTCAAAGTAGATGCTCTGACTTCAGCTGCCAATCCACTCACCAGTGTTAGAGTTTCAGATCCTCTGCCCTTCAGAAGCAGTGCACACTGGTTGCTGCCATCATGGGAGTCCCTCCTCATCATTTCTTACTAGCCATTCACCAAGACCTATCATTCCTTTAATATGTTGGATTAGGATTATTATTACTTCATAAATGGACAAAGGCTGTTGTTTCCTAATTTAATTTCCAGGCTCAGGTTTCTGCAGTCCTCTGATGTAGCAACCTAGTAAACCCATTTTAACCTCAAATCTGGCTTTAGGGCCCTGTCTGACCACATTTAACTCAATTCTCTGTGTTTTAGCCAGGGTAGTGTACCGTTCCTCTCTGCCCCCCCTCCAAGCCAAATTGACTTCATAGACACTGGGCATTCCCACACCCATTCATTCTTTTTTCTATCTAATAAATTTATTTATTTGGAGGGAGTGTACCACAGCACATGTGCAAAAGTCAGAGGACAATCTGCTGGGTAGTTGGTTCTTTCCTTCTACCATGTGGGTGGTGTGGATCAAACCCAGGTTATCAGGCTTGTTTGCATATAGTCTTGAGCCCCTAATTATTTAATTAAGTATCTACTATGTACTTCTTTTAAAATTAATGTTTGGTTCATTTGTTTGTTTGCCAAGACCACTCACTCATCTAGCCTTCATCATATACTGTTTATTGCTCTGAACAGAATCGTTTTTAACAAAAGGAATCATGTATGTCACTCCCACAGAAGCATATGACAAGTAGGTGTTGACTGTTAGCCTCCTGGGAACCCAAAATGGAAGAATCAGATACCCCAAAGCACCTGATGCAAAAGGCGCTTTATGTGGTGCTGTGAATTAAACCCAGGGTCTCATGCAAGTGTTCCATCACCGAGCCATGCCTCCAGCCCCAGAACTACTTTTGAAGGCTCTACCATCCCTATTATTACTACTTACCTGCCTCATTTGTTATTTTATATTTTCCAAAAGCCTTGTAGAAATTTATATGCCACACAGGAGCATTTGCCTTGGTGTCTAGTGTCTAGTAGTTCACTTAGAAACGTAGTCTCCAGGCCTAAAACAAACTCAATGAGGTGACCAGTGATGCATGGAAAGGAGTCTGACGGGTGGCTAAGCGGCTGCCTGACAGCTTGTCTCAGTCCTGAGCAAACTAGTCACTGTCTTGGTTTACCTCAAGTATACCACAGAGAAGGTCTTTTTCTTGTTGTTAGTCTTTATAATCCTTGTATGCCCCCCAAAAGGAAGCCCTTCCAGTTTCTTCTTCTTTTAAATTTAACTTTATTTTTTATCATTTATTCACCTTACATCCCAATTTTAGCTCCCTTCCTCATCCCCTCCTGGTCCCACCCTCCATCCCTTTTCCTCTCTATCTCTGTCCTCTAGTCCTCAGAAAGAGGGAGATCTCCTCCCTTACAATCTGATCCCAGACTATCAAGTCTCATTAGTACTGCCTGGGTCCTCTTCCTCTGTGGCCTGGTAAGGCCCCCACGAGGAGGAAGTAATCAAAGAGCAGGCAACAGAGCAGATTTATTCATAATATCCAGAATCTGGAAACAACCTAGATGCCCCACAACTGAGGAATGGATACAGAAATTGTGGTACATTTACACAATGGAATACTACTCAGCTATTAAACACAAGGAAATCATGAAATTTGCAGGGAAATGGATGGATCTACAAAAGATCATCCCGAGTGAGGTAACCCAGAACCAGAAAGACACACATGGAATATACTCACTTGTAAGCAGATATTAGCCTTATAATACCAGGTAACCATACTGCTATCCACAGATCTAAAGAAGCTAAATAACAAGGAGTACCCTGCGTGCGGGGGGGGGGGGTAATTCTCATTCAGAAGGGCAAATAGAATAGACACCAGAAGCAATTGAAGAGAGGGAACAGGATGGAAGCCTACCACAGATGTCCTCTGAAAGACATCCTTCCAGTTTCTTAACTCTGGAGAATTTGTCATTGTGTACTACTGATAATACTAAGTGTTCTAAAAATGTTATTCCATTAAAACAAAGTAATACTTGTTATGTTGTGATATGCAACATTCTCTGGAATATTATTCACTTCAAAAATAGTAGTTAGATCTGGGCCTGTAGATCAGTGATAGAGCATTTGCCCAGCATGTACCATAAGTTTGATCCCAAGAGCCACAAAATATAAAGCAGTGGTTGGAACAGTGAACACAATATGCGATTGTATGTGTTAAAAAAAACAATGAAACCTGATAATCTAGGGTCAGATGAAAGGGAAGGAGGTCCTCCCCAATGTGTGGACTTGGAAAGGGGCAGGGAGGAGTACAAATATATATATATATTTGTATTGTTAAAGGGGTACTTTGGAAGTGGAATAATGAGAAGGACTGAGAGGAGACATTTTGCTGTATAGCTAATTACACTTTGGAATCATGAAACATGTGGCTAGATTCCTTATTCAAAAGATCAATAGCTACTTCAAAATGACAGCGGTAGTGACATGTGTTATACTTAGAAAAACACGTTTTTAGTCTAGACAAAGCTCAGGTTCCATAATGACCCTGACACTTACTTCCCAAGGAACTCTTGGAAAGCCACTTCTCCATATACAAAATAAGGATAAAGGACTGCAAAACTCACAGGACTATTAGGAGAATTATATGACATGGATATAAAAAGGGAAGTATGATGACTAATCACAGGACTCAGTATTATTGTATTTTCCATCAGGCACTTCACCATGTAATATTTAAACATAGTCTTAATTTCAGTGCCCACTTGTAGTTTTTGTGTACAGTTCAACCAGTTACAACTGTCTTTAACTGTATTGTCATCTCTCCTCTATTTCTTCATATTATCCACATCACTGGCATAAAAAAGCATTGTCTCCCCTATGCCTCACTTACTTCCACATAACATATATATCATCATTCCTGTTTTACAAGCCTGGTGGCCCTACCCAGAAAGGAAATGAGATCGGTCTGGAATGACTTGTTCTTGAGTGCCTTTGCTTGCTTATAAGCCACACCTTGAAATATTTTAGAACATTGTGCTATCAGTCTTACCAGTGTCACCAGGACACTTTCTACAGACTAACTTCTCCCTTATCTGAAAACCGAGTTTGTGGTTTTGCCCCTTTCCTGTCTTCCAACATTCTGTCCCTATGTCACAATTCCTCTGGGCTAGCAATTAAAAAAAATTCATACAAGTATATATTGTGTATTGAATGAATCTCTCCCTATCTTTCTACCCACCCATTTCTCACCTCTCATGGCTTCCATTAGTCCCATTTGTTCCTTTGAGACAGTTCCATTTGTACATTCATTCTATATAAAAATGTAGAAACCACAAATATGAAAAATATGTGATATTTGTCTTTCTGAGACTAGGCCAGCAAGTTTGAACATATTTACAGTAGCTGGGCTCCTGTCACACTCTTTGTATTGATTCTGAGCTTTGTATATCTCTCTCTCTCTCTCTCTCTCTCTCTCTCTCTCTCTCTCATTCTTGTTTCATGTACAAGTTTCAGTCTGGTGTTTTATTTTCCTTGAAGGAATATGGAAGACAAATAGCACAGATGCTTTTGAGGTCCCAGGCTCCCATGTAAGTCTTTGTGATGTGTGTTGTGGGTTTGTAATCATCAGCTCTGCACAAATCTAGCACTTAAGAAGCATTGTGTACAATGCAGCCACTTCTGATGAGAACTGATAGACTAAGATCAGAAAGAAGGAGAGGAGGAACTCCCCTATCAGTGGACTTGAGGAGGGGCATGCATGTAGAAAGGGGGGGAGGGTGGGACCGGGAGGGGAGGAGGGAGGGGCTTATGGGGGGATACAAAATGAATAAAGTGTAATTAATAAAAGTTAAAAAAAAAGAAAAAAAGCTCATTAAAAAAGCATTGGGTTTTTATTTAAAAAAAAAAAAAAAAGCATTGTGTAATTTGGAGATGGTGTCTCCAGAGGGCAGCCCTGCCACGGCCTCTGACTTAAACTAATACTGGAAGCCCCAAGGGTGGTATGGTTTGAATAATAGTTTTTGCACTGTCATTTATCTTCATCCTCCAGTTGAATGCAAACAGGAGCCCTAACCTTTCATTGTTCCTTGACCTCCTGATGTAATGTGCTTTTGGTAAAAGTTGCCCATATCTTTGTCCCTGGGATTTGAAAACCAAATAAACTTATATGGTCCTTTTGCCTTCCAAATCCTAGGCTAACAGATCTGTGCCATGCTGTGTGGATAAAATTGTGTGGGACACCACCTATTTGTTTCATTGTGTCCCTCTAAAATCGGAGCCATGTGGAACAAGGAGTACTGGTGCACACCTGTAATCACAGCACTCAGGAGATTAAGGCAGGGAATAGTGAGTTTGAGACCAGCATGGACTATATAGCAGACTCTATCTAGAAATATAAACAAAGACATAGAATCAGTTAAAGAGTCATTCATTTTGTTACCGGTAAAGTATCTTTTATGATATAACCACTCTATAAACTTGTATGCTCAGTACTGGACTGGAAGTGGATTTTCAGTCCTCAGCAGTCTGCTTTGATGTCACATTCCTGTTCTCCTCTCTCTAATTCACATTTTCCATGTTTTTAAAGGTTGTTTCAAATTTGCATAGAGCAGAATGCACTTTCTGATATACAACTGACAAATAAATATATAGAGTAAGATGACTACCACCACAGAACAAAAACAGTTTAATCACCTCAGAAACTTGTATCATGCTGTCATTTTGCAGATCTCTTCTATCTTTACTTCTGACATCTGGCAACTCCACGCCTTTGGCATTGCCAGTATAAGCCACTGTATTTTTGTCATATCATGAAGTCTTGTTTCTCAAGCTTCCCAAAATACACTTAGAATTCATCTGTTGTCACATGTGTCATCACATCATTCTTATTCAGAGATAAAGCTATTAACCCTGCTGTTCACACATTGAACCAATTTTTGACAATTAGGACTAGAGGTACTTCATTAGTATATACAATTGTGTGTGAACCCATGTTTTCATTTGTTGAGTAAACACCTTGAAGTAAAGTTGCAGAGTCAAATGGTAATCCACCCTTTCTTTACTTTTAAATAAACTACTATTTTCCAGTCTGCCATTGTTTTTTATATTTCCCCAAGCAATTTATTAGAGTTCTGGTTTCTTTCCTTCTTCAACACTTTGTATAATCATTCCATACATTATACATCCTAAGAGATTTATTAATGATATTGCCCTGATGTTTTAATTTGCATTTATTTAATGACTAATGGTGTAGAACATCTTTTCATTTGTTTATTAATCACTTATAGACCCTCTTTAATAACATGTCTCTTTGTGACTTTTGTCCACATTCTAACTAGATTGTTTGGAGTGTATCATCTTTACTGTCAAGTTTTGAAAAATATTTTTATAGTCCATACTCTACCCACTAGTCATTTTTGTGTATGTGATAGGTGGTTTGCAAATATTTTCTCCCAGTTTTTTTTTTCATTTTCTTTGAACTCACTCATAGAGCAAAAGGGTTTGCTCTTGAAAAAGGTCCAGTTTATTAATTTTCTTTAATGATGTATGCTTTTGGGATAATTTCTAAGGAGGCTTCTTTGCTTATCTTTGAATCCCAGAGATTTTCTAAGTTTCTGGAAGTTTGTGCTTTTGTTTTCAGTGTAAATCTAACACCCACATTGGTTAAGTGTTTTGTGTAAGGTATGAAACTTAAGCTCTATTTCTTCTATTCTTCTGACTCCTTTTTTCACATGGAACTCCAATATTTTTAGCACCATTTGTTTTGAAAAGCTGTCTTTTCTCCATTGAATTGTTTTTGTGCCTTTGTGCCTACTTAACCCTATTTCTGGAATCTCTATTTTGTTCTAGTGAGTTCTGTGTCTTCCCTTTTAACACTACCACACTGTTTTGCTGCTACTGCTGGTGTTTTGTTTTGTTTTTATTTATTTTTAAGGTTGTGTTTTAATTACAACATTTCTCCCTTCCCTTTTCATATAACCACTCCTCACTCTCCTTCAAATTTATGGCCTTTTTATTCATTAGTTGTTATTGCATGCATATATGCACTTGTATGCCTATATATAGAATATATATATATATATTACTATACATATATTACTATTTATAAGCCTATTGAGTCCATATAATGTTACTTGTATGCATGTTTTTAGGGCTGATCATTAAGGCAATGGACCACAAATTGGTGTGCTCTTCCCTCGGGAGGGCCACCTCTCCCATGCCCATCTTTACTGAGTCCCCTGTAGTTCTTTGTTGATTACTCTACTTCTGGTTTACTTTTCTTCTGCTATGACAGTTCCCCGATGGTGTTATACATTGAATATCAAGGATGGAGAAGCCACATGTTACTCACCAATGGGCGGAAATTATCACAGCAGCTTAGGCACACGTTGTGAGCTCTCCTGTGACCGGGGCTTTCGACTGATTGGACGGAGGTCGGTGCAATGCTTGCCAAGCCGGCGTTGGTCTGGAACTGCCTACTGCAGGCGTAAGTTGGATGTGAGCATATACTGATGTGTGTATGAGAGAGAAGTCAGCCCGCTGGCCATGGAAGGTACATACCTCAATGTTTTACTCTGTGAAAGTTGAGAATTTTCCATAGGCCTCCAACGGAACCTTTACTTTTCCTAAAATTGTAGCTTATTTTTCTCTGTATGTGGTGGTTACTGTCCAAGTAATATGGGTATTTAAGTCACAGCCAGCCACTATGACTCATAGAATCCAGAAATGTGTGTAGGAGGATAAGACTTGGTCGTGAGAAACTGATGTAGGCCTGGGCTATCTCTCTCAAACTTTCCAAGGATGTGTTCCAGACTCTTTGTCATTTGTGGTCAAGTGTCATCCTTCCTAGCCTACAGCCTCAGAAGGTCTTGCCAGTAAAACTAATCAGACATCTGCTAGTCTTCTCCTTCTCCTCTCCTTTTCCTTATTCTTCTTTTTCTTCTTCTGCTATTGTTGGTTTTTGTTTTGCAAGAGAGGGTTTCTCTGTGTAGCCTTGGCTGTCCAGCACTTGCTTTGTAGACCAGGCTGGCCTCAAATTCAGAGTGATCTGCCTGCCTCTGCCTTCCTGAGTGCTGGAATTAAAGGTGTGCACTGCCATGCCCAGCTTCATTTTCTTCTTTTTTAATTTTTTAAATTTTAATTATATTTTTTCCTTTTATGACTTATTCATTATATATCTCTATTGAAGCCCTTTCTCTCAACTCCTCCTAGTCCCACCCTCCCTTCCTTCTTCCCCTACCCCTGATCCCCTTCCTCTAGTCCACTGAAAGGGAGAATTCTCCTCCTCTGCCATCTGCCCATGGCTCATCAAGTCTCATCAGGACTGCCTGGATCCTCTTCCTCTATAGCCTGGCAAGGGTGCATCTCCAGAGGCAAGTGATCAAAGAGCAGGCAATTGAGCTCATGACAGAGGCAGCTGTTGCTCCCCTAACTCGGGAATCCACATGGAGACTGTGCTGCCAATCAGCTAAATCTGAGGCAGGGGTCTAAGGTCTCTCCATGAATGGTACTTGGTTGGTACAACAGTCTCTGCAGGACCCCCTGGGCTCAGGTCTTTTAGCTTTGTTGGTCTTCTTGTGGGCACCTGTCACCTCCATGTCCTTCTATCCCCCTCTTCCTCCATAGGACTCCCAGCACTCTGCCCAAAGTTTGGCTGTGAGTCTCAGCATCTGCCTCAATTCCCTGTTGGGTGGAGCCTTTCAGAGAACATCTATGGTAGGCTCCCATCCTTTTTCCTCTCTTCCACAACTTCTGGTGTCTATCCTGTTTGCATTTCTGAATGAGATTTAAGTATCCTCCCCAGTGTCTGCCTCGTTTATTAGCTTCTTTAGGTCTGTAGATTTTAATATGGCTATATGGGGATACATATACACACATATCCCAAATCCTATCATCTCCCAAACACCTACTTCTTACTCAAATTCTTTAGCATTTTGGCAGCAGAGATTTGTCTTCCCATATGTGATCAGCAAATACCATTTGGAGGACATCCAAGTGCACAGTGGGTTGCTTTAGGAGCAACACTGGTTGCTTCAGGAGTTCACTCAGCTCTTCCATGTACCTTTGAGTGGCTAATAGGCTAACAGAATATAAACTTAAATGTGTGCACCTGCATATTGCACACCTGTATCCAGATGTGCTTGCAATTCAGAGATAAATCAGATTAATGAGAAAAGAAGCCACAGATGGCCAGAAAGGAGTCACTATAATGACCTTTCAGGTGATAAGTAAGTTGCTTTAGGATTTAAACACCATCATTTCAAAAATGAAGTTGATCTTAACTGACAAAAAGATACAAAGCTATACATTATAAACGTAAAACTAGTCAAAAGCTTAGAGATATTCCCATTTCCATGAGGTGGCTTTTACAGTTGAGTCCTGTATTTAACTTTGATCTTCCTCATGTTTTAATCTATCGTTTTTACTGTCATACAATACTGAGTAAGTAAATCATTTGAAGAGACCAATCTTTCTCCTTGGTTCTGATTTCAAGGGGGACATTTTTGGATATGATATTTAGATAACAAATACAGGGGGAAAGTAAAGCAAAAACCTTCAGGCTTCATTTAGTTAAGAAGTGAACAGAGCTTATATATAATTTTTCATAGAACTAACATTCAAACTTTATGTAGGATTATAGCTTAGACATGCTAAATAAATATGTATGGCTTACTTGTTTCAAGTATCAAGTATCCCAAACAAGACTTATGACAGGCTCACAACTATTCTATGCTGACAATCTTTAAAGCACAGGTTCCACCTTTATTAAATATCACCACACCCTCCTGACTGAATCACAGCTGACTGTGGTATGTAAGTGAGCCTTGGCTAAATGGTGTGTACAGCCAAGGAGCTTTGAGCATTAACCATTGCTGAGGCTTTCCTTAAATTTTCCTGTGAGATAAAAATATTTTACTGATAGAAGAAGAAGAACAAGAACAAGGAGAAAAAGAAGAAGAAGAAGAAGAAGAAGAAGAAGAAGAAGAAGAAGAAGAAGAAGAAGAAGAAGAAGAAGA
>NW_026590677.1:7489449-7649015 GCF_907164565.1 Psammomys obesus
GAAGAAGAAGAAGAAGAAGAAGAAGAAGAAGAAGAAGAAGAAGAAGAGAGGAAGAGGAGGAGGAGAAGAAGAAAACAGTGAGGCTTGGAGAAATGAGTCAATATCTCTAAGTTGCAGAGCAAGAGCTGAAATTAGTATGCAAACCAAGGTCTTACGTTGATAATAATAAACTTAGAGAACTGATTTACTTCTTTTAGACTCCACTCTCTATCCCTCTAAGATTGCTTCTTTACTTTGTAATATGAAAATAAAACGGCAATTTGAGGGAAATGTAGTTCAACAGAAAATGTTAAGGTGAGGTTTCTATATTCCCTATTGAATATAATACTGTTCCCCCTGTGGTAGACACTCATGTATCACCTCCACATAGTTCCATAGGGTTTTGAACTTACTGCTTGGTTCTCTCTTAGAGATGAGGTGCCATCCACTGCCATTCATCATTAGTGGCTCCTACACCTGCACAAATGGGGTGCTGCTTGATTCCCGCTGTGACTATAGCTGTTCCAGTGGCTACCACCTAGAAGGCGATCACAGCCGCATCTGCATGGAAGATGGGCAATGGAGTGGAGGCGAGCCAGTATGTGTAGGTAAATGCTGGTAGTTCCAGGTATTCTGTTGTAACATTCTACTTGAAGATGTGGAATTCTAATCACAGAAGGCCTTATTTTTCACCATGAGAATACAGAGTGGGCATAGCATTATTGCTTCTTCCTCCTGTTTTTGAGATAAAGGTGAACTTATGTCATTTTACTTACCCAGTGGTGTATTGCATTACTTCTATCAAGGCAGGGGGATCTATAAATCCACATTTGATTTTTTACCTTGGCAGACATAGATCCACCCAAGATTCGTTGTCCTCACTCACGTGAGAAGATGGCAGAACCTGAGAAATTAACTGCTCGAGTATACTGGGACCCACCCTTAGTGAAAGATTCTGCGGATGGTACCATCACCAGGTGAGCTTGATTCATGCATGCCTGTTGTGTCCCCAATACCTTCTCTCAGTGCCCCACACCCACCAGCATGCTCACAGTCCGACAATACAGGCTGAGCCTGAAGAGATGATGTGCCTCATATATCATTTCTAACCATTTTTCCATTAGTACCTCAATAACTCCTTCACCTTGTCTCATCAGGGTGACACTTCGGGGTCCAGAGCCTGGCTCTCATTTCCCTGAAGGAGAGCATGTGATTCGTTATACTGCCTATGACAGAGCCTATAACCGGGCCAGCTGCAAGTTCATTGTAAAAGTACAAGGTCAGAAAAAGCTCTTCATTGTACATGCTGTTCAATATTCTTGCTCTGCCCTGACCTCCAAAAACCTACAATAACCCTCTCCTCTTGTTTATATTGGGAAAAAGCCAACTTAATCAAACAGACTTATTAAGAAAACATACACTACATGGGTACAAAATTGTTCCAGAAAACTTTGACTCTCCAAGACTTTATCATTCTTCAAATCTAGATAAAATTCACATATTTTCTATATCCATTTCTTTTCTTGGCCTTCAAAATGATCAAATCTAATCAGTCTTTGCACCTATTCACATCTATTGAAATAACAATGTTGGTTGCCTAATGATTTTCTCTTTGCTTCCTGTTACATTGTTTCACTTTGTTTTTCTCATCATTAAAATGATTCATGCTCATAATCAGACATTTGAAAAAGAAACAAATACGCATGCCCCTCCCCAAGTCCACTGATAGGGGAGGTCCTCCTCTCCTTCCTTCTGATCCTAGTCTATCAGATCTCATTAGGAGTGGCTGCATTGTCATCTTCTGTGGCCTGGTAAGGTTGCTTCCCCCTCAGGGGGAGGTGCATGAAGAAGGGGATGGGAGGGTGGGATCGGGAAGGGAGGAGAGAGAGGCTTATGGGGGGATACAAAGTGAATAAAGTGTAATTAATAAAAATAAAATTAAAAAATTATAAAGAAGGAAATAGCCAGGTATAACAGCACATGCCTGTAATTCCAACACGTAAGGAAGAAACAGAAGGATAGCAAGTCCAAGGTCAGTCTGGGCTAAATAGCAGAATACTGTCTCAAAAATAAAATTAAAGCAATACATAAACAGTAATTTATTATGTCCATCTTCCAGAGCTCATTGTTGATAACAACTTAAGTGTTTTCCTTCTAGTCTTTTCTCTATATATACTTACAGTATATAATTTAAGATGACCCTTTCTACTTTCCATTAAAACACAAGTAATTTTCCCGTGTTTTTTGATATTGTTTTCAGAAATATTTTCAAGCACAATATAATAATTCTATTCTAAGACTGAATCATGATTGGTTTAAACAGTTACTCAGTTATGGACTCATCTAACTTATATGTTATTAAAGTAAGTCTGACCAAGTGTGGTGACATATACCTGTAATATCAGGGAGCTAAGGCAGACAGATAGTGAATGTGAGACCTTGGTGATCCCACAGAGAATCCATTTCAGCCTGCACTATGTTGATTGTGAGATAGAGTCTCAAGAAAAAGAAAATCATTTTGCAAGTTGGTCATATTTATACTGTGTATCTATAAAAGTCTACAAATATAGATATCAATATTTTCTTTTGTACATTTATAGCCATGATGACAATACATATATGTCTATGTGTTTGTGCGTGTGTGTTTCTGAAGATTAGTAACCTGTGTTTGCATTTCAAATTTAATTCTTTTGCAAAGGAATTTGTACCTTCATACATAGCTACTGAAAACATAGAAAAACCATTCATTTGTATAATCTGAAGTCTCTTGTCCTAAAAAGAGTGGAGTGGGTCCTTTAGCCTTTCCTGACTATGAGAGATATTATAATCCCTAACTTGAGCTTCTCTCTGGCAGTGAGACGCTGTCCCATTCTGAAACCACCACAGCATGGCCACCTCACCTGCACCTCAGCGGGGAACAACTATGGGGCCATCTGTGAATACCACTGTGATGGTGGTTATGAACGCCAGGGCACCCCATCCCGAGTCTGCAAATCAAGTCGACAGTGGTCAGGATCACCACCTATCTGTACACGTGAGTGAAACCAGGAAATGAGTGAATAGGCCTGTGGCTCAGAGTCACTCTACAAGAACTTCTGTGGTCCAGGCATTAATATCACTTGTGTGATATGGGAATGGAGATTCTGAGATGGGTTTTTTTTTTTTTAAGGGCCAACATCCTCCAGAGAATACTTATACCTCAGGAAGAATGGTATAAAATATTCAGGAATTTACCTTCTGGAATTTACCTCAGGGAAGGGAGGGCAAGGCTATACCAGACTGGAATGCCTTGAAGGGTTAAGAAGAAGGGCATGTTCTGACTGATCATCTGCTTTTGCCCTAGCTGTGAAAATTAATGTCAATGTCAACTCAGCTGCTGGCCTCCTGGACCAGTTCTATGAGAAACAGCGACTCCTCATAGTCTCAGCTCCTGATCCCTCCAATCGATATTACAAAATGCAAATCTCTATGCTGCAGGTGAGACCGACTGCACTAGGATGGCTTAGCAAAAAGTTCACTCTGCCAACACAAAAACTACATATTCCTACTTTTTGTGGGTAGTATTTGATTAGTTTTTATTATTAGGTACATTAGTCAGGTTTTTAATAATCTACTCTTTTTAATATTTATTGTATGTATATGAGTGCCCTATCTTCATGTACTCCTGCATGACAGAACAGGGCATCAGATCCCATTGTAGGTGGTTGTCAGCCACCATATGGTTGCTGGAAATTGAACTCAGGACTAATGAAAGAGCAGTCAGTGCTCTTAACCACTGAGCCATCTCTCCAGCCCCCATTGGCCACATTTTTTTTTTGTTTTTGTGGAAAAGTCAGTAAGTATGATAATGTATGAAAAAGTCAGTAAGAAAGGAATGGTAGATGTATCTTGCAAGGAATTGGGCATAGGCTGGGAAAGTAATGTGGAGAAGTTTGTAAAACTACTGTGATCAAATATAAATATTAAGAATAAATTATGTGTGTTTCCAAGGAATTTCACTTGTATAATAAATGCTGGGTAAGTGTCATTTAATGACTGGTGTGCTTTTACATATATACAACTAATTCACACAACAACCCTTATGAGGTAGGTACAATTCTATGCCCTACTGAAGATTGAGGAAGCTGAAACAGATTAAGAGACTTTCCAAAGATCGCTAGCTAATAAGAGGTAGAGCTGGGACTGAACCCACACTATCTAGTTCCAAGTCTATGCTGTCTATCACTATCAGTTAAAAAAGTGCCATGATATCACAAAAGACAGCAAGGAAGTTGCATTGTGATTTTAACTAATGAGTAGGTAGAAGATTGATAAAAGGCCAGTCTAGGTGGCTGTCAAGACTTGTTTCTCTTTTCTACTCCACATTGCACAGTCTTTTTCAGACACTTAGGCTGAATAAAGGAAACATTTTTGTGTAGCCAGTACTTCAGGATTGAGGAAAAAGTCTGTACAGACCTCACAGTATTGTGATTCTGAGATTGTGTATCATTACAGAAACCTTTCCTTTCTCATGTTAATGGAGTCACAGCATAAAAACACGCTATTTTATTTAATGTTCTCTCTCCCTCGCAGCAATCCACCTGTGGACTGGACCTGCGGCATGTGAACATTATTGAGCTGGTGGGGCAGCAACCTCAGGTGGTGGGGCGAATCCGGGAGCAACAACTATCAGCTGGCATCATTGAGGAGCTCAGGTGCAGGCTGGGAGGATGCAGGGCAGGGATGGGCAAGAACCTGATACAGTACACTAGCAAGCAAGAGTATGGACTAAACCAGCAGACATGTATTAGTCTCTTGGAGGCATTTTTTTTTTTTTTGTGTGTGTGTGTTTGAACTCTTATAGCTGCACTAAGAAAGGACAGCAAATCTTAGCTCTAAAGGAACATGATAATTAAACAAGAGGCATAAAGTATACATAACCAGGCTCTACAACAAACCACTTTTCTGGGCTTTCATAAAGGCACGTCAGATGACTTTGAAGAGCCACAACAAAGACAGCCATAAAGGATTCCACTCCAGACTTGAATTGCGAGGAAGCTTCTGATCTCATTGCCTATGAGCTCCTCTGTTTACTTCCAATCAGTCTATAAAGGAGAAAAAGGCATCTTTGGCCACTGAAATCTGAATCATATCTATCTGTCCCTCATGAAAAAGAAGGTTATAGCTAACAGTTGATAGAAGTTGACTTTTCTCATCATCTATCCATTATTGGCATTACAGTTCCTCAATTATACTGAGGTCCAATAAAGCCATCAGTGTTCTTTGAGAAATAATACCTACCTCTAGGATTCAGTTTCAGTGGGGACAGAATGATTCAGAGCAATTAAAGAGACTAGGAAACATTCTGTGGATGGAGGCAGCGGACTTGCTGCTGCAGGTGGAAGAGTTAAGCAGGATTTGCTTATCAGCCTCATACCTGCTAGGTCTGATGTGCATACAAGTCATAGTGCCTGCAATATGTAGCAGGAGTTGCTCCATGCAATCTGCAAGCAGTACACAATCATCTTGCTTCAAGTGAAAAATACAGTGCAGAAATAACAGGCTAGGGAGAGGAAGGAAAGCTAGACTCTGTAAGGCTACCAAGACTAAGAACTCAACAGAGAATAAGCAAAAAGGATTTGAGATGGGACATGGGACAGGGCACACAGAAAGGGGTGGAGTTATAAAAGAGCAGAGGGTAGTGGGACAGTCTTGTGAGACTTGGACCAACGTCTCACGCCTCTCTGGACTGCTCTGTCTAGGCAATTCCAGCGCCTCACTCCTTCCTACTTCAACATGGTGCTAATTGACAAGCAGGGTATTGACCGCGAACGGTACGTGGAACCTGTCACCCCTGAGGAAATCTTCACATTCATCGATGACTACCTGCTGAGCAACCAGGAGCAGGCACTGCGTCTGGAGCAAAGGGATGTGTGCGAGTGACCTTGAGCCAGGGTGTGGCTGAGGCAATTATCCTAGGTAGCTTAAACTGAGGAGGAAATGTCCCACACTATTGGGAGCAGGATTCAGGTGGGGGTGAGTGAGATTTACCAAATCTAGGACAGTTCCAGGCATCATTTTAGGGCAGAATATTTGCTTCCCTATGCAAGTCTCCACTTCAGGTAGCACTGGAGGAGCATGTGAAAGTAGGTAGGGACTGAGGACAAACCCTGGGCAATGGGTTGGGGGTAGAAGGTCTTCTTCATCTGACTGGAGCCTCTCCCTAACTTTCCAAAGTCTTTCAGATAGTAAATCCTAAATTCACTCCTTTACTGTGTCAGAAATGCTTCCTTTACCCTATAGTGACAGCAGAGGGCAGCATTGCAACAGACAAGCAGGACACTAAACAAGTACAAATAGATTTTCCTTACAATTAATTAATTGTATTAGGAACAGTAGAGGGGTGACTAGGGCTTACAAATCATTCCTGAAGCTAATGTTGTTTGCCCATCCAGAACACTGGGCTAAAAAATATGTTGCTTGAACTGTTGCTTCATCAAGAGTTAGAAAAACATTTTATCCAAAAGAAGTGTGGGAAGCAACATCCAGCCATAGCAGGATGTTCTTTCATAGATGCTCCCACAAGCTTGTGGCCAAGAATTTCTGCCTACTGAGGTCTTTAGTACCCTGATGATGGCACTTCATCAGAGGGTCCCCCAGTCTATGAACTAGATTAGGAATTGGGGAAATTGCTCAGCAGGTAAAATGCTTGTCATGCAAGCAATTTGTACCTGAGTTTGATCCCCGGAAGCCATGTAAAATAGCCAGCTGTGGTAGTGTGCACCTGAGATCCCAGTGGAGAAGTAGAAACAAGCAGATCTGTGCAGATCACTGGTCAGCAAGTCTAGTCTAATGGTGAGTACCAGGCCAAGTAAAAAACTATCTCAAGAAAAATAGTAAATGGCATGAAGGACAAAACCCAAGACTGACCTCTGATCTCCACATACATGTACACACATGTGCATGCACACACACACCACCACCACCATCAAACAGCAGAAAGAACAAAAATGGATAACCTCATTTGATGACTTCCTCAGATACCTACTTTTAAGAGATAAGCACAGAGCCAGTAGCTACAATACATCAATGTTTGAAACAAAGCCAGAAAGCAAACTTGAGGTTTAGACTTTTGGGAAATGGAGCCACACATAGTTCCCTACTCATCTTTTGTTTTTCTTTTCCTTTGTTCTCCCATTCCTTACCCTTCTATGCTGGGCATTAAAGCCAGGATCTTCCATAGGCCAAGCTGATAATCCATCTCCAGCTGCAGGTTTCTGCTCTGACTTGTGTCACAGTGTTTGAAACAAAATGTTCTTCACTTGATTCTGAGAACTATCTTTTATACAGTGATGGAAGCCACAATCACAGTCAAGACTCAGATGTCCTGTTTCTTCAGTTTTCTCCTGGGCACCAACATTGGGCACCCAGAGACAGTAAACAGGTTGGGTGGGAAGGCAGCGATAGTAATGTTCAAGCACCTACAATGTGTCAGGTAACATTATAAGCACACTGTTGATTGACTCAGAAATCTTCAGAAGAGCCCTAAAAGGTAGTTGTTGTTATTAGGTCCCATTTACTGATGAAGGAATTGAATCATAGAGAAGCTAGGCAATATGCTAAGACCAGACAACTAATAAGTCAGGCATAAACAACAGAAGCCAGGCTCCACTATACCATCTGACCTCTTCTTTTTTTTCTACTTCCCATTATAAGATAATTAATATGCTAAGGGGAAAGGTTTCATCTTCTAAAGATACAATATTCACAGTGGCCCCAGAAGGAAGGAACAAAATGAAAGGCTCTCATCCCAGGAAATTTTTTTCTTTAAAGCAGAGTGGTATGACATAAATCATAAGCCCACAATGTATTGGGGGGGAGCAGTGAATCAGAGAGAAGCCATTTCAACTTAGGTTCTAGTGGTAATCTCAGTTTTAAAAGGCAAAACAAGAAGTCAGCCAGTTGCTCAGTAGAGTAGAACATGGAAGAAATGATCAGACAGGTAAGAGGGGAAAATCCCCTTCTCCATCTTCCCTTGTGAGAAATATCAGAGTTGTGAAAGGCCAAAGGCAAATCAAAGGTGAAATACAATGAGTACATGTAGGAAATTTCTGGTCAGTCAGGGTCTGTTATTCCAAAGGCAAAGACAGCATTGGGAAAGATAAATGTCCTCTTTGTCATCATACTAGCACTTCAAGTGGCAAGCCAGGACATGTTAGTAGATCGAAAGCCCAGAAGATAACACAGGGTTCCACTGCCTCTTGCATAAAGAACCCAGCTGGGCCTGACCCTTGCATGGAAATGTTCCAATGAACTAGGGATTACAACAACTTTAGGGGCTTGCATTTTTGTGTTTCATTTTGAGTAATCAATTCAATCCTGCCTTCCCTAGGTAAGGTCTTAGTGTAACCCCCTTTATATTCTTTATAGATAAAGACTTAAGAAATCCAAGTAGGAGAAAGAGACAGGAGCAGAATCAGAGCCACAGCCAATCAGAAACAAAGGGGCTGGAATGACAAAAGCCACTTAATTCTTTCTTTTTTAAAATTGTATTTATATTTTTATAGATTACAGTTTATTCAACTTTTTATATATAAAATTGTATTTATATTTTTATAGATACAGTTTTATCCCTGCTGTAGCCCCCTCCCTCATCTCCTCACATGTCCCTCCCCAAGTCCACTGATAGGGGAGGTCCTCCTCCCCTTCCCTCAGACCCTAGCCTATCAGGTTTCATCAGGACTGGTTGCATTGTTTTCCTCTGTAGCCTGGTAAGGTTGCTCCCCCATCACAGGGAAGTGATCAAAGAGCCAGCCATTGAGTTCAAGTCAGAGACAGTTCCTGTTCCCATTACTTGGGGACTCACTTGGAGGATGAGCTGCCACAGGCTACATCTGTGCAGGGGTTCTAGGGGTTCTAGGTTATCTCAATGAATGGTCCTTGGTTGGAGTATCAGTCTAAGAAAAGAACCCTGGGCCCAGATTTCTTGGTTCTGTTGCTCTCCTTATGGAACACCTCTCCACTCCAGCTCATTCTATCTCCAACTTCTGTCATAAGATTCCCTGCACTCTGTCCAAAATTTAGCTATGAGTCTCAGCATCTCCACCGATACTTTGATGGGTAGAGTCTTTCAACAGCCCTCTGTGGTAGGCTCTTGTCCAGTTGCCTGTTTTCTCCCTCTTTTGATGTCCATCCCCTTTGCCTTTCTGCATGAGGATTGATCGTCTTACCCAGGGTCCTCCTCCTTGCTTAGTTTCTTTTTTTAAATTTTTTTATTTAACTTTTATTAATTACACTTTATTCATTTTGTATCCCCCCATAAGCCCCTCCCTCCTCCCCTCCTGGTCCCAGCCTCCCCCCCCCTTTCTGCATGCATGCCCCTCCCCAAGTCCACTGATCGGGGAGGTCCTCCTCTCCTTCTTTCTGATCTTAGTCTATCAGTTCTCATCAGAAGTGGCTGCATTGTCAGGGTTCTAGGTTATCTCCATGGATAGTCCTTGGTTGGAGTATGAGTCTCTGGGAAGTTTCCTGTGTTCAATTTTTCTTGTTCTGTTGCTCTCCTTGTGGAGTTCCTGTCCTCTCCAGCTCTTACTATTTCCCACTTCTTACATAAAATTCCATTCACTCTGCCCGTCAGTTGGCCATCAGGCTCAGTATCTGCTTAGTTTCTTTAGGGGTATAGATTTTAGTATGTTTATCCTATATTATATGTCCAATATCTACTTATAAGTGAGTATATACCGTATGTCTCTGCTTCTGGGATACCTGACTCAAGATGATCTTTTCTAGTTCCATACATTTGAATGCAAATTTCACCATTTCCTTGTTTTTAATTGCTGAGCAGTATTCTATTGTATAAATGTACCACAATTTCTGTATCCATTTCCTCAGATGAGGGACATCTGGGTTGTTTCCAGATTCTGGCTATAACAAATAAAGCTGCTATGACAATGGTTGAGTAAATGTTCTTGTTGTATACCTGAGCATGTTTTGGATATATGCCTAGGAGTGGTATAGCTGGATCTTGAGGAAGCATTGCTCCTAATTGTCTGAGAAAGCGCTGGACTGATTTCCAAAGTGGTTGAACAAGTTTACATTCTCACCAGTAATGGAGGAGTGTTCCCCTTTCTCCACATTCTCTCCAGCATGTGCTGTCACTGGAGTTTTTGATCTTAGCCATTTTGATGGGTGTAAGGTAAAAGCTCAGGGTCATTTTTATTTGCATTTCCCTATGACTAAGGATGTTGAGCATTTCTTTAAGTGTTTTCTTCCATTTGATTTTCCTTCATTCAGAATTCTCTGTTTAGCTCTGTGCCCCATTTTTTATTGGGTTATTTGATTTTTTGCTGTTTAACTTCTTGAGTTCTTTATATATTCTGGATATTAGCCCTCTGTCAAATATAGGGTTGGTAAAGATCCTTTCCCAATCTGTAGGCTGTCATTTTGTTCTGAGGACAGTATCCTTTGCTTTCCAGAAGCTTTTCAGTTTCATGAGGTCCCATTTATTGATTGCTGCTCTTAGAGCCTGTGCTGTTGGTGTTCTGTTCAGGAAGTTTTCTCCTATGCCAATGAGTTCAAGGCTCTTCCCTACTTTTTCTTCTAAGAGGTTTAATGTGTCTAGTTTTATGTTGAGGTCTTTGATCCACTTGGACTTTAGTTTTGTGCAGAGTAATAAATATCAATCTATTTGTACTTTTCTACATGTAGATATCTAGTTAGACCAGCACCATTTTTTGAAGATGCTGTCTTATTTCCCCTGGATGGTTATGGCTTCTTTGTCAAAAATCAAGTATCCATAGGTATCTGGGTTTATTTCTGGGTCTTCTATTTGAGTCCATTGATCCACCATTCTATTTCTATGCCAGTACCATGCAGTTTTTATTACTATTGCTTTGTAGTATAGTTTGAGATCAGGAATGGAGATATCTCCAGAAGATCTGTTGTTATACAGGATCGTTTTAGCAATTCACTTAATTTTTTCTTATGCAGCTCCCTTCCCTTTTCACTTCTCCTTCTGTTCCCCTCACTTTCCTCTCTCCATTTTTGCCACTCTTCTCCTTCTTCATACTCCCTTTCTTCTTCCTTCTCCCTCCTGTATCTCTCTCATACACACATACACATATACACACGCACAAGCACAAGCTATGTTGCCACTTTACTGGTTTGGTGATATCCAAAGCGTTCTTATTATCCTCTTTTGTAAATTGATCCCATTTCTCTAGGGTATTTTAGAAAAGATGAACCATGCTTTTGCTTAATGTTTTGCCCTCTGCATACATCCTTCTCACAGGAGACAACATGGTAGAGTCAGACAGTGATTCAAATTCCAATTCTGTCACATGACAAGGAGCTCATATTTCTTTTTTTTTGGGGGGGGGCTCACATTTCTTTAGCTGCAAGAAGATAAGGTTTGATACTTCATAAGTTGTTGGAGACAGTCAGGCATTATACAAAACCTTATGTACAATGTGCATTTTTTTTCCAAATATGTTTTTTCACAGAGGTCAAGAATCACTGAAGCTTTAGCTAGAAACTCTGAGCCTTATTTCAAAGATGAATTGTTTTGCATATGTGATTTTAGCTCTCAAATCTAAATAATGAAGAAGTGAGGATAAATCTCTACCTCCAAAAGAAACTGCATAATCTACAAAGAAGTGCTGGTAGAATGGAATGTGTCCCCTCAAGCCTGTGTGAACATCTCTCTTCTTCCTCAAGCAAAGGCCAAGGGCCAACTTCTGAGCTACTTTAAAATACCAAACATATAGGAGAAGGAATCTGGGCTCAGCAAAAGTATCAGAAAGCAGTGGGGAAAAAGGCATATTTTCTTCCAATATAGCAAGGTGCTTTTCTTTCTCTGGTTCTGACCTTCAAGTTGTGAGTGAAAGTGAGAATAATGAGTGAGGACATCAGAGGCAAAAGCATCTGCAAAACTCAAAAATGTAAACACACTCAAGTGATAAAGCTTTATTGAAACACACATGCATATTGAGGTGGAATACCAAAGAACAAGTATGAGCTTGAGCTCTCAAGTTATGCTTCCATTACAGTATCAATCCACATTGAAGGGATCGTGGAAAAACAGTCTGTGCAATTCAGACCTACAGACTTAACTACTCTAGCTGCCTTCAATCCAGTGAGTGACCTTACAGGAAAGTCAACTTGCAGATGGATCCACTGACAGGGATTTCTTCTCTGGTTCAGACACTATCCACATACACCTTTGTATAGATAGACTGCTATGAATGGAAAGTCCAGTTTAGAAGAATAAGTAGCAGGAAATAAAAGCTTACTAGATTCCTCTTTTAAGTCTCAACACACTACTCCCATGTTACCCCTTGGAAACAACCAAAAATAGGAACTGAAAATATTTTAGTTAAAAACTTAGAATAGCTGGGTGGTTCCATCCACATTTTCATGGGGTGTTAATAGTTCCTAGCCTGGGGCAGCACTGTATTGGTTTAGAGTCTTTGGCAGTTTGGGCTGAAACAGAGATATGCAGACTATGTTCTATATAGTAGCACACCCCAGACACAAACTTGGAGAAAGCTATAGTACGTGAGAATGAAGATGTCTCATCGTACATAACGGAAATAAAGATATCTCTTTCCAACAACTGCTGTAACAGTTAAAAACAGAGAATTCAGCATGAGTTGTGAAAAATTTATTCAGAGTCACTAAGACCTTTTGGGATCAGCTAGTAGGTCTCGCAGGGCATGTTAATGCCTCAGTGAAAAGGCCATTATCTTATTAAAGTGGATTTTCTAAAGTCACTCATTATAAGGGTTCCCCAAAGGTCTAGTAAGGAGCTGGAGAATTTTCATTGCATTAAAAACAACAACAAAAACAAAAACAAAAACACTATACTCAAGCAAGACAGAAATTGCTTAAAAAAGAAGAGTTAAAAAGCAAGTTCTATATCAAGAAGTGTATCATGGTAAATGATGACATAAAATACAAACTGGAGAAGAAGGACTGGTTGTAAACCACACTCCCATAGTCCTGTCTTTAACAACCAAGCCTCACTTCCAAGAGCATTGGCCTTCGATCAGGCACACCTAAACCTAAAAATAAAACTAATGCTAAAACATCACACTTCCAGGGGGAGTAAGAATACGGATACCAAGATAGAAGGTAGAGAGTTGTAAAAGGTTTTTAAAGTTAATTAAACTACAGAAAGATAGAGGCAACTATGTACTCCAAAAATATAATAGACTATACATAAATAAACACAATTTGAAAAGACCTTTATGCTGCTTTAACAGAGAACATGCCAGTGTCACGCTAGCTAGTAAAATAAGATCTGCAGAAATATGTTCATACAAACACATGCACACACATTAAATTAGAAATCTTTCCTTTTGGTTGCTTTGCTTTTTTGACTTGAACTGACCAGGAATGCACCTGTAGATGAGGATAGGGACTCATACACCCAGCTTCTGCTTGACCATTGAAGAACGTAGCTGCAGAGTTCCTTCTGCCCAAGACCCTGGGTACTGTTGCATCTTCTGCCACAGGCTCACTTCTTCACCAGTTGAATCCATCCAGTCCACCACTTCGCCATTACTGACCCCTGAGGAAAAACACCAGATGAGGCTGAACAGAGTCCTATCACTGAGCCCATCAGGGAGGATGGGTTATATAGTGAAGGAATCTAACCCAGAAAAGACATTGTATAGTGAAGGCAGCAAGCTGGCAAGCTGAGTCTACAAATACTTGTGCTCCTGAGACAATCCAGAGACTGCTGGTTGATGATATGGGACTTGAAATGACATAGGTCAATGGAGGCTTGTTACTTAGTGGACCTTTCAAAGCTCTAATGTCTGACACCCCATACCAGACGTGCTACCCTTCTGTCATTGGCAACTTGACTTAATATTTTTAAAAATACAGTTTATTGCATACAGTGTAAGAAAGCAATGAGCTGGTTAGTAACTAGAGTACTAGTCTACACATGGAAACTTGACTTAACTTTTTTGTTTGTTTGTTTTTTCAAGACAGGGTTTCTCTATGTAGCCTTGGCTGTCCTGGACTTACTTTGTAGACCTGGCTAGTCTTGAACTTGTGGCAATCTTCTAGCTTCTGCCTGCAAAGTGCTGAGATCCATGGGCATGCACAATGATGCCCAATCTCTGAATATATTTTTCTATAAATTCTAGGCCTAAAGTTAGGATTATGTGCTCTTACTTCTATTTTATTGAATAGTAATTGATTCATTCAATGAGCATTTCTTGAGTGCCTATTATATGCCAGTTTGGAGATGAGGTGAGGAACACACAATGAATGCCACTACCATTGGTAGGTTACATGTAAGTAGAAAAGTTAATCAACATAAAACCCAAAGTAGGAAGTTACTTGACAGACTTGGAGAGCAGAGTAAAAGTAATGTTAGTTGGAACACAATGAGTGAGCAGGAAATGACACAGGAAGAATAAGAAGAGTACAGATAATATGGGGGTCTGTAGACTTGGAAAGAATTTCTAAATGTGGGAGAAAGACAGCAAAGGGTTTTAAACAGGGGACCAACTTAAAGAAGCTCATATGTGTAAAAATATCATTGTAGATGCTTTCTATCAGTTATTCATGTACAAGTAGTATTTGAGTCTATAAGCATCCACCAGACATATCCAACCAGAACTGCATGGAGCTAAGGACAACTATGAGTATGGCCCAACACAAAATCATAACTAATTAAAACAATAAAGTTTTTTCCGTTTTATTTTTTGTAATTTTTGATAACTCAGTTACACAGTTCTTGAGTGTGAACACTACACTTGAAAATGTCGTGATGCAATAATTTTAAAAGGTCGGAGGGGCCTGATCAAGTTTATAAAAAGAGAAAAAAAAAAGCATATCCAAGACTGAGCCCAGAGAGCACGAATTTGAGTACAAAATGAAAAACCTAAGAAAGACACTGAGAAGTGGTACACATGGAATCAAAGGGAGTCAAAGAAGGCAGTAAGTTGTTAGCATTTCAAGAAAAAGGAGCAATCTGCTCTATTAAATAGTGCTTAGAAATTCTAGTGAGATAATTACCTCACTTTGGCATGAGTAACCACTCACTAGAGTAGAAGAATGGAAGCCCTATCACATGGACTAAGAGTTGAAGACCAGGAAAAGGAATTCATTCTTTTTAGAGTGAGTGGGAGATAAGGCCAGTGGAGAATTTACTCTTTATTAAATCAAATTGCACCTGAGAAGGTTGTTAATATGTCTATTATCTGGGTACTTGAGAGGTAGAGATAAGAGTATCAGGAGTTCAAGGCAAATCTGGACTACATGAGACCCCATCTCAAACCAAAGGGAGAAATGAACAAAGAGATTGGCATCACCAGAGCATGTGTGCATTCCCTTTCAAGAGTCAAATCAAATGAAACTGATTATACAGAACAGACAGAGATTGCAGAAGCACTGAGAAGCAGGAGGTAATCTAGAATTCTTGAGGAATGATGATTAAGGACCCTTTTCAATAAACAAGATAGAAGATAGAAATCACAAGTCAGGTATTTATGTAGTTTTAGATATTCTTTTGTAGGAGGATGATGAAGTTCCTGGCTTTCAGGGTCACCTTTCTGTACATAGAACACTGCATGAGTTTAGCCTTCACTTATGCCTAACTCAATAAGTATTTGTTGGATGTTTTCATAATGAAAATTTTCTGACAGAAAATTTCTGTCAGAAAAGATCTTTGTATATTGCAGTGGGCAAGAAGTGAGAAGAGTGAGAAAGACAAGAGGCCTTTAAGACAAGTGATGATCAGATGGGGGAGAGAGTCTCACCAGTGCCAACACCCAGTCTGACTCCTCCCAGGAAGTCATTGCTGGCTAGTGGTTCCCGGTCCCATACAGTCAGTTCCAGGCACATGTGTCGCAGATCTTCCAGCCTCACACCATTGTAGACAAATGTATGGTTGTAGTGGGGATTCAGGGTCTTCTTCATCACAGGAGTTTTACGCTTACTGGCCTTGTTCCTCATGGGAAGGAGGTATCTGGCAGAGGGTGGGGAGTCATCAACACCTACTCAAGCTGGAAATATGACTAAGCTCCCCTTGACTCTACCACAGGCCTATCCCTGCATGGTAAGTTTGCACCCAGGTCAAAATACACAGTGCTCCTTTGAACCTTCCCACTCTGTGTACTAGGGATCATCTATTTCCTTTAACCTGGAGAGGAAATGAATATGTTAGTTATCCTAAGGCCTATCCTCTAAGCAAGGATGAGTTTAAATGTGTGGTTCTACTTTTCTCACACAAGGTAAATGAAGCCATTAGTAATATGTATAAGGTTACTCACACATGACTTCGTAGGGAGCTGAAGTCAGTAAACTATTTCTAATATAGAAGAAGCTTACAGTGCATAAGAATAATGAACAGAGCTTTGAACCTCAATTCTAGACAGTCATGGGACATGGAATGTCCATCTAGGATTAAGGAAGATGATTAGTCTGAGAAAGTCTGAACCTAATTGTCTATCACTCTCTACTTTGAGAGCTAGCACTAGAATTGAGACCAAACTGAAGACCAGTGCAAAGGAAGTGGTGGAGATTTTGCCATTATGTAATTTCAGAAACAAAGCTACTGAAGGTGGCAGGCTGAGGGCAGGAGCTACAAAGGAAAATTAAATTGGGTTCCCCACTAACTTGCTTATTCTATAACTGGTTAGTTTGATGCTGGTCCAGGGACTCACCCCTTGACAAAGCTGTCTGAAGTCCCTCCTGATTTGGCAGCCGTCAGGTTCTTGGCTTCTTTGATCCACACCTGGAGTTCTCCCCCTTCCCCACCTTTACCTGTAAGGGATGTCATCCATTGCAAGTGAACCCCCATGCCAGCAGGCATATCTTGAGCTTTCACTATATAGAACTTCCTCTCCTTGCTTTGGAATACAGAAAAGTCCTTAACCGAATCATGCCTGCATCCTTTGTTCCTAGCACAGTGCCCAGCATAAGCCATAGGAACTCAATAACCCTGATAGCAACAAATATTCATTAAAAACTTGCTATGAACCAAACGCCACCTTAAGCATCTAATTTCTCTAAGCAGTCCTATGACATACACACTACGATTGTTCTCATTTTATACATGAGTCAACTGAAGCTAAAAGAAGCATCTGCATGTGGTTTGCTAAGCAATTGAAGAAGGAAGGAAGTCTTCTGCTGAGTCCTTGCCCTCACCACTTACTGCACAGGACTCAACAAAGCACCATCAATTTCCATCCCCCACCTACCATGTTGAATATCCCTTTCCCCAGACCGATCCCTTGCCCTCAGCCCGAACACTTGCTGAATGTACTGTTTCTTTTTTTTTTAAATATCCATTTTGAAAGAAAACCTCCCTTCCTTCGATTTGATCCTTTTGAAGCTGTTCTATGTACCTTTTCTTTCTTTTTATGATCACCAATTACCCTGAGAAAGAATTGACCACGTTTATCACCTCTGCTTCTTCACCTCATCCACTCAACCTAGTGAAATCAGATTCCATTAATGCCTTCCAACATAATTGTAACAAACTGCTGTCTTCTTAGTTCTCCTCTGGCCTGGCAGCTCAGAGTGTTTGAAGAGTGTTGACAGTGCCTGCCTACCTCCTCCTCAATCTATCTCCTTGCCGTTCCTAATAACCCTCTCTCTCACTGACAGATAACACTTTTCCTCATTGACATTTTCCATCTCTTCATCACCTTAAAACCTCCCAAAGGTCCTGTCTTTGGTTCCTTTCTAGTCATTCCATACACACTCCTTAGGATCTAGTAATTCCTCAAATCTACATTACACTTTGCTGAATATATATATATATATATATATATATATATATATATATATATATATACTCAAATACATATATTTTCATATATACACATATATTCTCATACATACATATATGTATATATATACATATATGTATGTATATATATATCCAAAATTTTCACTCATATATATATATATATATATATATATATATGAGAATTTTGGTTTCCCATTGCTAGCAGATAAAGTTAAGTTAAACACTTTTATTAAAGGCCTTTTTCTTTTTTAGTTGGCTCCAGAATCATCTCCAATCCCAACTGTACTTACATACATTCCCATCATAACTCCAGCTCCAGCATAACTGGGAACATACTCCTGACCACTGACCTACAACCTCACAACCATACATTTAACAGCCATACATATTGAGCTTTTTTTTTTTTTTTTTTTTGAAACAGGGTCTCATGTAGCCCAGGCTGACCTCAAATGCACTATGTAGCTCATGATGCCCTTTAACTCCTGATCCTCTTGCCTCTAACTCCCAAGTGTCAGTTTATGAAGTGCTCTGTGCATGTAAAAGAGACCTTATGGATGCTGTGCAAGCACTTGATGAACTGAACTGCATCCTCCACCTACAGGGTTTCTTTTCTTTTTTTTTGCTATTTTTTCTTTTCTAATTTTTGTTTATTTTTTAATATCAATTATAGTTTATTCATTTTTAATCCCACCTGTAGCCCCTTCCCTCATTCCCTCCCAATCCCACCCTCCATCCCTCATCTCCTCCCATGCCCCACTCCAAGCCCACTCATAGGGGAGGTCCTCCTCCCCTTCCCTCTGACCCTAGCCTATCAGGTCTCATCAGGACTGGCTACATTGTCTTTCTCTGTGGTCTGGTAAGGCTGCCCTTCCCACCCCCCTTGCAGGGTGTGGTGATCAAAGAACCAGCCACTGAGTTCATGTCAGAGACAGTCCCTGTTCTCATTCCTAGGGAACCTACTTGGATACTGAGCTGCCATGGGCTACATCTGTACATCTAAATTATCTCCATTCGTGGTCCTTGGTTGGAGTATCAGTCTCAGAAAATACTCCTTTGCACAGATTTCTTGGTTCTGTTGCTCTCCTTCTGGAGCTCCTGTCCCCTCCACATCTTTCTATCTCTCCATTCTTTTATAAGATTCCTTGTACTCTGCCCAAAGTTTGGTTTGGTATCAGCATCTGCTTTGATAAACTGCTGGGTAGAGTCTTTCAGAGGCCCTCTGTGATAGGCTCCTGTCCTGTTGCCTGTTTTCTCCCTCTTCCAACTTCCATCCTGTTTGCCTTTCTGAATGAGGATAGAGCATCTTACCCAGGGTCCTCCTTCTTGCTTAGCTTCATTAGGTGTACAGATTTTAGTATGTTTATCCTATATCATATGTCTAATATCCACTTATAAGTGAATATATACCATGTGTGCCTTTCTGCTTCTGGGATACCTTACTCAGGATGATCTTTTCTAGATGCTACCATCTGCCTCCAAATTTCATGAATTCCTAATTTTAATTGCTGAGTAGTATTCCATTGTGTAAATGTACCACAATTTCTGTATCTATTCCTCAGTTGAGGAGCTTCTGGGTTGTTTCCAGGTTCTTGCTATTATGAATAAAGCTGCTATAAACATGGTTGAGCAAATGTCCTTGTTATGTACTTGAGCATATATTTTAGATATATGCCTAGGAGTTTTATAGTTGGACTATTTCGTTTTGTCTTCTCAATTTTTTTTGAGATGAGGTCTCACTCTATAGCCATGTCTGGCCTGTAATCCTGGTGTATAACCTATCCATCTTGAAAATTCATGGCAAACCTCTTGCCTCAGCCTCCCAAGTGCTAGGACTACAGGCATGCACCACTGTGCCCAACTACCAAGCTCTTTAAAAACCTATGCTAACCCTGTCCCTTCTTGCAAAATTATTCCTCTCTTTCATCTTCATCCTTTTGTACCTGCTGTAATTCAAGGTCCAGTTTCAATATTACTTCCTAAGAAAAGCTCTCTCTATCACCCTCATAGGTAGGTGGTTTGGGCACATGATTACTTTTGTTAAAAAACTTGTCTTCAGAGGACAAGTACTATCTCCCTATCCTCTATGTATTCACAGTCACCAGTACAGTGCTGGCCATGTTGAGTGACTCAGCCCTGCACTTCCTATACCTCATACTTTCCCACATCTTCCAAGCACCTTTGTTATCCACAAAGCTCCTATTCTTTTCTGCCTTCTTAGTAGCTTGACAGAGATGCAACAAGACCAATTTATACTAACAGTCTAAAAGTCATCTAAAAGGAATGCCAGCACTATGGCATTTCCTTCCAGTTGACAGACATAAAGGCTTCCTTAGGAAGGGACTCCTGCCTAGAAGGTTCAGGCAGGAAAAAAAAAAAAAAAACCCAGTCTACGCAAACCAACAGTGCCAGCACCAATTTCTCATAGCGCATAGCCTAAGAGCTGGATCCAGGCCCCCAAAGAAAACTCACTCTTTTTCCGGTCACCTCCAACAGGGAGTTTGGAGGATGGGATGTATTTCAATGAAACCACCAACTCGCCTTTGTGTGCTGGCAAGCCAAGCGAGGAGTCAGCACTGATCTGAAACATAGGGAAACCCAACAAGTAAACTCAGGCCTCTCAGGAAATACTGGAACTTCATCCTTGAGAGGGTTATAAAGTTGTTCCCATAGGAGAGTGTGCTGATACACTTCTGTAATCCAAGCACTGGGGAGTCTGAAGAAAAAGGATCACTAGTTTGAATTTGGAATACACAGCCAGACCCTATATCAAAAATAAATTAAATAGATACAATTATCCTGGACAGGTTCTGGGCACAAGATGATCCCTCTTTCATGGCTACAATCCCAAAGCAGCTACATTTCCTTTGCTAGCCTCTTCAGAAGAAGATCCAGAAGAACCAAGGTACATTATTGTATACTCTGGGGATATGATTACTAGATTCCAAATGTTCCCAAAGGCATGCCAACAAGATGTCCATAGAAAATCAGAAAGGAATGAATGATATATGATTAAGAATCTACCAGCACTGTTAGTAAGAGCCAAAAAGTGGAAGCAATCTAAGTATCAGCGTACACAGGCAGGGTTAAGAGTGACTTTAATGCCTTTATGTGACATGTGGCATGAGGTTACCAGAAAGAACACAGGCTATCTCTGATAGCCCATGTGCAAGTAAAGAATGGTCACTGTAGAAAAGAAACCAGTTGGCTTTCCTGTCCTCAGTCATATCTTGAACATAATCTTCCTCTTATAATCCAGCTAGTTAAAATAGAATCCAGATGATTCCAGCCATGCTACCTGTCCTGGCTATGTGTCAATTGCTCCTAGAAGTTTTTTTTTTTTTATTATTTCAAATCCTGGTTGAATATAACACGTACTTAGTTAAATACCTATAAAAATATACATTAGACATGTTGGGTAAAATAAACCTAAATCTATATTTTCATTCTTATCCTAAAATAAGACTATACTGAATTTATGCGTTCTGAAATGGGAAATTATAAGATATATACTTACTGTTAGGTAAACAAAGCAAAAAGTAGAAGAAAATCTCACATTAAGTATAAACATAAAAGACACTTAAAAAAAGACACTAAAACTATATATGTGAACGACATTGTTATAATGCTTTCTATCACTGTCTCTAATTATTTGCATTTCTTATTTGTCAGATAGTGTTGCTAGTAGCATAAATATATAGTTAATATCTAATGTAATCTCCATGATATAGATATTACCCTCATTTTGTGGGCTATTGAATTAAAAAAAAAAACAGAGAGGTTAAATTCTGCAGACACACAACTAATAATTAGCAGACCTAGATTCTGATTCAGACTACCTGGTTCCAGAATCCATGCTTTTTACCACCAAACTGAATCAAACAATCAAAAATGATGCAGAAGAATCTAAATGTAGGGAGAACCGACTGGAAAAAGCAAAGAGACCTTTCCCTACTTTATATCATCATCAATAGTGTCCTATTTGTGAAAAAGAGACATATTTGCTTCTTAAAAATCAAAGTACTTTGATACCATGCTGGGTAGAGTCTTTCAGAGGCCTTCTGTGGTAGGCTCCTGTCCTGTTCCTCCCCCTGAGGGGAGGAGCAACCTTACCATGCCACAGGGGGAGACAATGCAGCCAGTACTGAGGAGACCTGATAGAAGAGAGTCAGAGGGAAGGGGAGGAGGATCTCCTCTATCAGTGAACTGGGGAAGGGGCATGGGAGGAGAAGAGGGAAGGGACGTGGGATTAGGAAGGGATGGGGGAGGAGGCTACAGCTGGGATACAAAGTGAATAAATTGTAATTAATAAAAAAATAAATTAATAAAAAACCCAAAGTACTTAAAAAAGGACCAGGGGTGTGTACTGGTTTCAGGAATACTTAAAAGCCTGCTACACAGATTTTAACATTTGACTGTTGCTTGTTTGTTCCAGTGTCAGGTATCAAGCCCAGGGCCTCATACCTGCTTAACCATATACCCTGCCTCTGAGATATGTCCTTAGTCCCCGACTTACATATTTTTAGCTCACAACTCTGTACCACTAGAATCTGCAGGCCAGAAGGACAGGAGTCAAGCTGTCTTTTGTTCATCCTAGAAAGGCTAACACTTAGCATAGCACCTAGTTGACTGAATGGATATAACAGTGAATAAAAACGAGTCAAGGACACAGAGCATGTAGCTCTGGGCAACAAAACTGCTTCCTCTCTTAGTTCACAGGGTATCACTTTCTTTATGCTCCAGATTTCTCCAGCACGAGCAGGCACTAACTAGAGATTTCCTTTCATCTGCCCTTTTTTTTTTTTTTTTTTTTGAGGCTGGGCATGTTGATACTGGGAGGCATAATCTCCTATGTCCATAGACATACTATATATCCAGAATACATACGCTTAGTCTGTGGGAAAGATAAAAAAGAAGTGGGAAGGAGTTGCCGGGAAGAGAAAACAAAGTGGTAGCACATGGATTGTTGGGGGAGGGTGTGTGTCAAGAACTCAGAAACATTAAATATAGATTATTTTAAGTTAAAAAGAAATATATTGTTTTTTTAATTTTAATTAAAGATTTAATATGTATAGCAAATATAGTTTACATATTAAATTAAATAACACTATAGTAAAATGATCTGATAGAGTTTTAAGTATAAGACATAAGGGGAAATTGTCAAGTTATTAAAATGTTCAGAGGAAGATAAAATGCTATTTTATTTCATAAGCTACACAGTTTATTAACTCCTAGACTGTTGACTTTAACGAACTCTTAAAAATCCAGTGTTTAGTATTGATTAGAACCTGGAAGGCTTATTAACCTAGCACATTTTCAGTCTGCTGAAAATATTTCCAAAGAGCAAATACTTCCATTTTAATAGAAGACTCTTTTTGGTGGTAATTTATAGTAGTTTACAGTGACATTTTCAATATAATTATAGAAACTCCAAGCCACTGGGAGAATGATTTGCATGCCAAATTCTTAAGAAATTCTAAGGCTCTAAAAGCATGTTTTACTTTGATAGTAATTGCTTTTCTGTTTTTATGTCTATTTAAAGTGGAAACATGTATTGTCACTAACATTTTCTGGAAGGCAATACCCATCAAATTACTAGAGGAGTAATTACTCAGCTATGTTGCCACTAGGGTAATTTCCTCTGACAATTACTTTCCCTAAAGAAGGCCAAGATAAGGGGTTCATCAGTACAGCACTTGTTTAGCATATATAATTCTCTAGGCTGGATCACCAGTACTGAAAAAAAATAAAGGAAAAAATATACAACAGCATAATTTTAAAATATAACAATTAAAGTACCCAGTAGTAGGGGTCTGGTAAATCAATTTATAATATAATAACGTGAGAGAATATTATGTAGCAAGTAGCATGATACAAATCTGTAAATGATGATATAAAGGGATACCTATGGTAAATTGTTAAAAATCAATATACATATTTTTCAAAAGTATACACACATATATGAACAACAAGGCTTTTATAAAGTCACTTGGGTCAAAAAAGAATATTATATATGTGTATGTATAGGTGTTAGATAGATGATGAATTAATATCTGTGCTGCTTAATATAGAAATTCTAGAAGGATACTTAAATACTTGTTAAGAGTGGCTATTTCTAAATAATGCAATTTACTTTCTCTTTACATACTTTTTGTTATTTTAATTTGGAACCATGTATATAAAGGTCATTTTGCACTTAATATTTTTAACAGGGTAAAAAGTCAAAAGTTTAAACAAACACATAAACATAAAAGACTAATAAAATGGAACAGAAAAAAGTAAATCTCTCTTCCACATTAGATTCACTTCCTAAAGACTGCCCTATTCTGAGTTTCTAGACCATCTTTACAAATATATTCTATATACTCTGCATTGTTTGAAATATTCAAAAATGTTATTATAGCTTTTAAGTGTTTTTACCTTTGATTTGTTGTGATAAATAGGAAGTTGCTACCTAAAGTTCTCTGATGTAGCTATTTAACCAGAATGACAATAAGCTATGGAATTGATATTACGTGCTACACACTAAAGGATGTCCTGCATTCAGTCCCACAACAGGATGTAGCACTTTTCTCTCATTTTGTAGAAGGCTAATCTGAGGATCGCAGAAGGTAGGTGAAATTGCTATATTATCAGTAAGTCACAGAAGCAAGATTCTAGTCCTCATCTGTACCAAGCAACTGATCATTATGACGCCACCTTACTATATTATCATCTGGGTGCCATCTCTAAAGTCACATTCCTCTGGCTTGTGCACAGAATCAAGAGGACAGCCATTGCAGACCCATCGACTGTTTTGCTTCTCGCTTCTAAAGCAGCTAGTTTGGCTTAAAAAGAGGTGCAGATTAGAAAGCATTGCAAAGGTTAGATTTGAGAGGAGGTACAATTTAGGATGTCAGGATACATTCAGGCTCTAGAAGGTGAGCAGAAAAGCTTGGCATGCTGTAGCTTCCTGCTTTGCCTGGCTTATGCAGAAGAAATTGTTCCTGCTTAAAATATGCAGGGGCCTCTGAAACTGCTGCCAAATTCAGAAAGGCCAGCAGGATGCAGCAAAACTCTACAGACAACTTCATGCAAAGCTACTTCCAATACAAACCAGCAGAGGCCACTGCAGACAATCCTCCTGGAGAACTGTGAAAAGACCTTTAAAGCAGACTACCTTTCCATGCAAAGGCAGGCAATGATCCAGCTTCTTATCCAGCTTCCAAGAGTCCATGTGGACTTCCGCCTCTCCTAGGAAAGTGTTTCTGCCAAAACGGCCATGATGCCAAACAGAGAACTGCAAAGTCCTCTGAGCCAGAAGAGACTCTGAAATCACATACTGTAGAGGGAAAGAAGCAGCCCAAGGTGGCCAGTTAGAACTCACAACTCAAAGCTTAATTCTTCCAAACCCATAGTGACCTGTCCCCATGGTGTGTAGTTCAGGGTATAAAGAGGTTTTAGGGGGCTGGAAAAATGGCTCAGAAGTTAAGAGCACTGACTGTTCTTCCAAAGGTCCTGAGTTCAATCCCAGCAACCACATGGTAGCTCTCCACCATCTATAATGAGATCTGGTGCTGTCTTCTAGTGTGCAGGTAGAAAACCGTACAAATAAGAAATAAATCTTTAAAAGGGGGGTTTTAGTTCCTAAGCACTTAAAAATTTTCTACTCAAAGCTTCAATGTCACTTTCGCTAACCCTGACACAGTCCATAAGAAACCAGAGAAAATTAAGTATTCCTTGAGTCAAAGGACACAAGAATATCTACAAACAATTGCCAAAGAGACACATTACCTCAAATTACTTTTAAAATTTTTATTACATTTTACTTTTTTATGTGTGTATTTATGTGGGTACATGAATATCATGTGTATATATGTGGGCACAAACATGCCATGGCATGAGTATGGAGATGAGAGGCCAGCTTGCAGGAGTCAGTTGTCACTTTCTACCATGTGAGTCACCTTTATGGAACTCAAATAACTTCTTTTTTTAAGTTTATATTTATTTTCTTTTATGTGAATATGTGCCTGAGTATATTTATGTGCAATGCATGCACGTAGATGCCCACCAACGCCGAAAGATGACATTAGGTCCCCTGGAGCTGGAGTTATAGACAGCTGTGAGCCACTGTGTGGGTGCTGGGAATTGAACTCTGTTTTTTTTCAAGAGCAGCTAGTACTCATAACTGCAGAATCATGTCTCCAGGACCTCAAATGACTTCTTATAATGAGCTTTGTGGCCATGTGAATGTCTAACTTCAAAACAATGCAAGGAAGCCAAATTCACCTTTGTTCTCTTTCCCCAAAGGGTGAGGATGTGGAACACATGCTCACCACGACTCTGTGGGCAGGCATGGTCTTGCAGCCATGTTGAGGAGGCAAATCTACATGACAAAGACACAAAGCCTTCTCCACTCTAGGTTCAGATACATACCCTAAAGGTCTCATCATATAGTGGGTTGATGGTGTCCCGCTTGATGCTAGTTTTTCTTTTTCCCTGACGGGATTTGTCAGGCAGAAGATAAGTCTTTACATATCTAGAAATGAAGCACAACACTAAATTACTTGCTAGACTTTCTCAAGCCTCCCCCCCTTTTTATTACTTTCCTGCTCGGCATATGATGAGATACTATGTCAAAAATTTCATGTTTGCCTTTTCCAAGTCCTAAGCCCTTTATTATATCACATCTCACTATTATACCCCTAAAGACGTGATAATTTTGGCTCAAGAGTACCCGGGTAGATTCCAAAGTCTACTTTCTCCTGTCAGAATATTAGTCAGGTCCCAGAGGCACTCACGGGTTAGAACACTTCTTGGCTTCATCAGCATAGGCCAACTGGTGGCACTCCTTTACATGGATGATCAGAGTCTGCGTTTTCTGCTCAAACTTGAGTGAAAAGGCAATCTTGCCAGTAACAGAGACGTTCCCAAAATCACCAGCTTCACTATAGATACTCATCATGCTTCCAATGGTACTCTGAGGGTAGAGCAATTACAAATGTCTAAGAAAGACACACTCCACATCTGAAATTTCTCACATTTTCCTCATGATAAAGCCAAAACTCTCAGAAAGGCCTGCAAGGATCCAGGACTACCAACAGTCCTTTACCTAGAGGGTAAGTCACTGCCAGTAGCACATCCATAATTGTTTGGATTAGTAGTGCACCTCCTGGCTCACACAGATTATTAGTGTCTGTTTCTTCCTCATTTTACACAATCTAGTGATAATTTTCCCAATCCGTAGGATGATGAAAAGGAGTAGGGAGGTAAAGTATGCTATCCATCTGCGGTGGGTGTTACGTATGTTGCAACATTGGCTAGAAAGTGTTAGTTCCCAGTTTTAAAGGGGGCCTTAATTGTCTGCATTCTATCTAGCAGTATCTAAAGAGGAAAGAGATTGGATCAGAACTGAGAGAAGCAAGAGAACCACCACACAAATACAAAAGTTCTCCTTTCTCTGGTAGCAGTCAGGTATATGAGGTGAGCCCTACAGTTTCTTCCAGTGTGAGTGTGAAAGTCTAATTACTCTTCCTCCCAAATCTGTTCGTCTAAATAGCAATCTTTGTACTTATGATAGATATTAGCTCTGATTAGAATGTTCATGAGGCTGTTTTGTATTGATCCCTATCCACACTTTGACGTCCACCTAGCAAAGATCTTTCCCATGATGACTTTAGTGTGAGAATAGGGAGCAGCTTAAGATAAAGAAGTCTAGTTTTGTTTACTTCATGGCCTGGTTATTCTTTCAGAGGAGTTACAATTTATTTTCTCAAACCTGTGGTGAAAGAATGGCCAGAGCCTTCACTAGCTCTTGGAGACTCTCCAAGAGCTCTCATCCAGAAGTTACACTGGGCACCTAAGCTCTAACATGAGGACAGGAACAAACAAATGCATGCCCGTTCCCTAGGAAGAGTGACTAGGGTAATTTCCCTAGGTCCTGAGTCTGCTCTAGGAAGGCTGGCTCTTCTGTCCTTCCTGGTGTCTCAATGAGTCTATAAGCACAAATGCATAGGACATACCATGGAGGAGCCACTCTGCATGCTGCCTCTGGCTAGTTTCTGGCGATGCAGCTTCACCAGGTGGTCAATATCCTCTTCTTCCTCTTCCTCTTCCTCCTAGAACAATGCAGACTTGAGAGTTAATAAAAGTAAGGTTCAAAAACTAATGTCTTTCCTTCAGTGAGGACCAAAGTTGGGTACAAAAGCTCTGAGTTTTCATGTGAATATATATGCACATATCCTTTTAAAAATATTTTTTCATATCTCAAAAGAATACAAGTATTTAATATTTTCATGGGAGTTTTATAACTCTCCCATTTGAATACCCCAGTCTAGCCATATTTTAAATCTTACTATTATTGTTGTTTTTATTATGTATATATACTGTTATTATTATTATTATTATTATTATTATTATTATTATTATTATTATTGTGTATTCAGCCATGCATATACAATGGCATGCATAAGGTCTAATAGCAATTTAGGATGTCAGTTCTCATCTTCCACCTTAATTGTGGGCTCCAGGGATCAAACTTGGGCTGTCAGGCTTTCGCAGCAACTGCTGCTGCCCCATCAATCATCTTGCTGGTCCTCTCTTTATATTTTAGCCAAAATAAGTGTATGTTTGAATAGCCATCCATATACCCAACAATGTAATAAATATCAAGTGACAGCAAAGACAGTTTTTTGGGCAACTCAGGAGCTGGTACTACTTCAGAAATCGGGGGAACTGTGGGTCATTTCAACTTTCCTAAAGAATTAAACAATTTGCATATAGGAGTATTTACCATATCCACACTGAGGCCTGGCACAGATTTGCTTCTGTCTCCCAGGATGCCACTTTCTTGTGCCACATCTTCTGGGCGAAGGTCTATCACAGACTTAGTGTATTCTACATGAAAGACCAAAAAAGTAAAGAAAAAGAAACCTATTGTACTCCATACCAAGAGCCAAGCAAAAACACTCAGAACATGAGCCTGTGTATCCATGAAGGAAAGGCTACCTGAAGGCCTCAGGATCTTTCTGGTGTTCTTCTTGAAGATCATGTCGCCCTCATCAACAGAGACTGCATTTTGGCTCCCTGGCTGGGTTTCCTCAGAAGAAATAAGGAAAAAAGATATGGAAAAAGACCTGTAGGTAGACCAAAGAAGGAAGGAAAGGACACTCACAAGCAGCTTATGGGTCAGACTTTAAGCCAACCATGACAAACTTAAAGAAAAGATTAATAGAGAACCCATGGTCACACACATTTCAGCCAAGACCTTTGAAATGTTTCTATACAAATCGGACACAAATTTTTAGTTGAATTCCAGAATTGACATATGAAGACAGGGGCAGAAGGAAGGAGAGAGGGAGGGAGGGAAAAAGGGAAGGAGAAAGGTGGGGGAGAGGAAGGGGAAGAGAAATAAAACCAACGGCCTGCAATTTACCTTTTCGACTTGGAATTTGGGAGCAGACATCTTCTTCCATTCCGGGAAGAGTCCAGATTTATCCAGAGAATCTCTCCTGGAAGTATCAGAAATTAGAACTAAATAATTTCTTCCCCTTTCTCTTCTAGCCAGCTCCCCAAAGCTCTAGCAAAGAAGGAAAGTCACTGCTATGATTATAGCAACCAGATTAAGAAGGCTCATTTCACATCTGAGACACTTTGAAGGAGGACAGAAGATCAGGCAAACAATTCTGCACACACATACAAATGCTCATACCCCCTTTCCTAGGGGACAGGAGGAGAATCCACCACTGAGTAGCATCCAGGGGAGGTTAGCTCACTCCAGGAAGCTGTGCTCAGAGTAAAAGCAATAGAAGTACTAATAAAGAGAGACTTCTGGTGAGGGTAAGAGAAAAGATTCATTCAGCAGGCCAAGGACAGAAACTAGGAACACTCAAGGCAGAAGAAACCTTCATCCTGATGGCAGAGAACAAAATGAGAGCTCAGCATAGGCAGAAGAGAAACAGATGGGGAAACTCCACCTGGGGGTGCTATATGAATCAGCTGTGTAGCTATCCAGGCTCTCGCTCTCAGCCTCCAGCGTGCTCTTTCCACTTTTCAGTTTTGGCACCTCAAACAGCACACTAGAATAAAAACCAAGATGCAGTGTTTTACAGGAAGTAAACTCTTTTGCCTCTGGATACGTATCTTTCCAACTGATTCAAGTAGTAATCTGAGCGATATTTTGAACATAAATGTAAGTCAATTTTACAGTGGAGGGAAGAGTACCTAGGGCCTCAGAGGTGCTAAGCAAATACTCTACCACTGAGTTGCATCCCCAGCCATGTGAACAGACTTTGCAAACACTTAAGTCATTCCCAATTTTGGGGACACTGAGTTCAAACTCCTTAGCAGAAAATGAAGCTTGTAATGAAAAACCTCTTCTTAGGATCTCCAGGTTAATCTTTCAATCTTCACTCCTCTTTACATTCTACATTTCAGAAGATTAACACCTCCATCTTTCTAAATATCCCAGACCAGTCCTTCTTTCTATGCAGACCAGGCTAACCTCGAACTCACAGAGATCCACATGGCTATGCCTCTAGAATGCTAGGATTACAGGCCTGCAATACCATGCCTGGCAGTAATATTATACACTTTTCCTCTGATTTTTTAAGTATTTGTTCATTTATTTCTTTTATGCACATTAATGTTTTGCCTGTGTGTATGTTTGTGTGCCATATGTCTGCCTGGAGCCCATGGAGGTCAGCAAGAAGGCACAGGATTCCCAGGAACCAGAGTTACAAATGGTTGTGAATCACCAAGTAGGTGCTGGAAACTAAACCCAAGTCTTCTGCAAGAGGAACAAGTGCTCTTAACAGCTGAGCTATCTCCCCAGCTTCAAATAGCATTAGTCTTACTATCCAAAAGTTATAAATAATCCAAATGTTCATCTACAGATAATGGGATAACCAAACTATTGTATAGCAATGCAAACAAAGGAATATTGTTCATCCACAAAAGATTATAAAGCTGTAATATCTGCAGCAACATGGATGGATATTGAAAACTTTATGCTCACTGAAATAAATCAATCAGAATGTCCACACTTGGCATTAGTTGATTCAGATGATAAGTCCAGGGTATGTGAATACAGAGAGGTAGATTATAGATTGAAGGCTGGGAGAAATAGCAGTGGCTAGTTAATTTTACAAGGTTTCTTTTTGGAATGATAGGAATGTTCTGAAAATTGATAGCTGTGACCTTCTAACAATGATAGAATCAAACTTGTCAAAATTAAAAGTGGTTTAATACTAAGTGAATTTTACCTCAGTTTTTTAAACAACAACAAAAGAAGCAACCACCATAACATTGGTTCTCTCAAAATAAATTACAGTCTTTACATAGGTCAAGAAAATCTTACATGACTGGATTCTCTCCATTTCTGTGCCTATTTCCTTGCACAACCACCCCTTACTCAACTCCAGATTACACGTGTGTGAAACTCATTCTGGGTTCTTTTTTTAAGGTTTATTTATTTATGTATATGAATGGTCTGTTTTCATGCAGAGGGAATCAAATTCCATTGTAGATGGTTATAAGCCACCATGGGGATGCTATAAACTGAACTGAGGACCCCTGAAAGAGCAGTCAGTGCCCTTAACCTCTGAGCCATCTCTCCAGCTCCTCATTCTGAGTTATTTATACCTGCTGAGTTTTCTGTCTACAATGTTCTTCCCCTCCAAATATTCTCCATGTTTCCCCCTGCATTTTTTTTCAAATGTCACCTTACAATTTAGGCTTTGCCTAAGGGAACCAGCACATGTACACACATGTGTCCCTGGTACTCTGTATCCCTTCACTCCAGTTGATTTTCTCCATTACAGTTGTCAACATCTGACAGACTACTTATTTGGTTATTTGTTTTTTATTTGCGGTATGTGCTCCCTACCAACAAATCTATAATCTACGAACAAGGGGCCTTTTTGTATCTACAACAGTATCCCAGTACATAAAAATATCTGGCACACAGTAAGCCTTCACATATATTTAACAAACAAATTAACAAGTAAATCTATAATGTCTCATCCAGTGGAGAATGAACTTTCCAGCTTGTCAGGTGATGTTTGAGATAGATATGTGCAAACAGAAGGAGCTGAGTTGAAATCTTAGTGTATACAGGAGGTGAAACTGAGGTCATTTTTGACAAATGTACTACCTTTATCATAGAAGGCACAGCAAGGTGCTTGGTTTTCTTTTCCTTAGTTTAAAATTATTTTTCGTCCCCTTCACTGCAAAGGGAAAACTAACTTCAAACAGAATCATTCCTCTAGAGACACTGTTTAACAATGGCCTGTGGAGTGTTTGGTGCTTGGATTTGTTTTTTCTCCCCTAAAGATGAATAAGTTCTGATCCTGAGCTGATGCCAACAACCATAGGGCAAAAAAGCAATTATTTGACATCTGTTCAGTAAAAATAAACTCAGAGATAGGAGTCCTGGTCTTTATCTCTGTGATCTCAGGTAAATCATTTAGCCTGGTTTCTTTTCTATAAAAATAAAAGGGTTGAATTAAATTATCTCTGAGGCACAAAAATTTTATGTAAAAATCACTTATGTTCTCTCAATCTATTTTCATGTTTATAATAAATAAGGTGCTTCTCAATCCAATGAGACAAGAGGTCTCAGTCAGCCCAGAAGCAATAGATTTCAGAAATTACATTCTGACCAGTGATGTCAGATGCATTAATCAAATTCAGCAAATAAAAGCCATTTTTAACCTTAACTACCGAGGAATAAAGGGGCCTCATCACCTGGAACAGATGACTCATACATACAAGGCCCTGATAAAATCATAGTACATATATATACATTCAAGCAGCACACAAACATAAAAACGAGCAAAGTGCTCTGGTGTTGGAAAAGTGTCTGTGTTGCAGGTTTCTGCTGTTTTTAACTAATTGACACAAATAAGCTGTACGTGCTTAATTACACATGCTGATGATTTCTGGCAAAAGATATGCACTTCAAACACTACTGTTATAGTTTAGTTAAGGAAGATATTAATCACTCGCAAAGTGTCTACATGCCCGTCTACTTCCCCTTCTTGCCCCTGTTTCCAGACAAATGTTGATCTAGTTCTGCCACTAAAAAATTAGTTTGTGTTTTCTGGAAATGTATGTAACAGAATCACACAGACACATAGAGTAGGTACTCTTTTTTTGTTTTATTCTGTTTTTTGTTTGTTTGGGGGTTTTGTTTTGTTTTTGTTGTTTGTTTGTTTGTTTTGAAGCATGGTATCACCATGGAGTTCTGGCCAACAGGGAATTTGCTATGTAGATAGGCTGGCCTTAAACTCACAGGGATCCACCTGTCTCTGGCTCTCTGGCTCTCTCTGCCTCTCTCTCTCTACCTCTCTGACTCTACCTCTAACTGCTGGGACTTAAGGTTTGTATCACCACACTCAGAACATAGGTACTTTTTTGTTTAGTGCTTTTCACTCAACATATGTACTTTGAGATCCATTCATGATACTGCATTATCAACAGTTTGTTCCTTTCATTAACAGATTAGTATTCTGTGGCATAAACAAACCACAGTTTATCCATTCACCTATTGGTGAGCATTTAAACTGCTTCCAAGTTTCAGCTATCATGAATGAAGCTATCGTATACATAATAAACCCCAAAGACACCACTGGATATCTTTTAAAAACTGATAACCACATTCAGCAAGGTGGCAAGATATAAAATTAACACATAAAAGTCACCAGTCTTTCTACATATAAATTTCAAGCAAGCTAAAATAGAAAATAGTTTCAGTCATAATAGCTTAAAAATACCCTGGAATAAACCTAACCAAGGATGTGAAAGACTTCTACAACAAAAACCTTAACACACTGAAGAAATTAATTGAGGACATTATTAGAAGATGGAGAGAGCTCCCAGAAAAAAAATCAATATTGTGAAAATGGCTATTTTATTAAAAGCAATTTACAGATTCAAATAATCCCTGGTGACAGCCTTCATAGAAATAAAGAGAAAAAAAAAATCTAAAAATTTACTTGAAAGCATAAGAGACCCCAGTAGCCAATCATGGACAAAAAGCATACAGTTGGATGTATCCCTATATCTGATTTTAAGTTAAACTACAGAGCCATAGTAATAAAAACCACATGGCACTGTCACAAAAACAGACTCATAAGGCAAAGAACTTGAATCTAGGACTAGGCCATACAACTACTTCATTCCTTTTCTGATAAGCTTCCATGGTATTGGAAGGTACTATTTAGGTCACTGGGAGAAAAAAAGAAGACACCAGAGGTATTCCTGAAGCCAACCCTACATGCTATAACCCATGGTTCAGCAGGTCTGAGGACCTAGGGCAGTGGTTCTCAACCTGTGAGTTATGACCCCTTTGGGTAAAACAACCCTTTTACAGGGGTCCTCTAAGACCATCCTGAATATCAGATATTTACATTATAATTCATAACAGTAGCAAAATTACAGTTATGAGGTAGCGATGAAAATAATAATTTTATGGTTGGGAATCAGTACAACATACAAAACTATATTAAAGGGTCACAGCACTAGGAAGGTTGAGAACCAACACCTTAGGGAAAAGCCTGTTGTTTTGGTAAATGACATGTTGTCAAACTGCTTTCTAAGTTTTTATACTTACACCCATAAATTAGTGCTGCCTTCAACTTTGGCCAAATAAGTTTCTCTATGAAGTGGTCAGTGTTTAATACAGAGGGTTATAATCCATCAAAGTACTGAGAATAAGTGTCTATTGAGTGCTTTGCCCTAAAAACAACACCTGTAACAACTGTCCTCCCATCCCCCACCAAGACTCAGGGAACATCACAGAAGGGTGAAAAGAATGTAAGAGCCGGAGGCTGAGGAAGACTATAGTTAAGGCTATGTTGGGGACATGACATGGCTACTGCACCACCCACATACTAACTGCAGCTATGATTATCTATACAAGTTAAAGTATACAAAAAATATGATAAAATGCAAGAAGAAAAGTAGCTTTGCTAGCATAGTATCATGTAACATGTCTGATTTGTGTCATTATTATTAGTATACCATGTTTGGTTTTATAGATTATATCTTTAGTTGCTGAAATTGCTTTAATTGTCGTTTTCCAATGTTTTATAAATGCAAAATAATTATAATTAATTCTTTGATGAACTACTTAAAATATGTGTGTGATGTGCACGGGTGTATAAATGTGTAGGCACAAGTGTGTGGGGTTATTTTGTGTGTGTGTGTGTGTATGTGTGTGTTCAACCAACACTGATATTGAGTATTCTCCTTGATCCCTCTCCTCCTCATATACTGAGGCAGGGTATCTGGCTAACATGGGGAACCATCATCTTGCTATGGGATTCTTTGTAAAAGCCTCCTCAACTGCTACACCAAACCAACTATTAAGTGGATTTGAAGGACATAAACTCTACTAGGGCAGTAAGCCCTTTACCAACTGAGCTATCTCTCCAGGCCCATACATTAAAATACATTTCAATTTTAGGTCTGGGAATATAATTCAGTAGAAGAATACTTGCCTGGCATATGTGAGGCCCTAAATTCAATTCCCAGCACTCACAAAATCCTTATTGTGTTTAAAAATAAATGAAACTTCTATGAATATATATATATATGTATATATATATATATATATATATATATATATATATGTGTGTGTGTGTGTGTGTGTGTGTGTGTGTGTGTCTTTGAATGGACATATGCCTTGACTTACATATCTATGAAACATCTGAATCACACAGTAGCTGTACAGTGAACTTCTAAAAGACTAGACTTTTTGAGAGCAGATGACTATGGTACATTTCTCTAAAGAAATTACTTAGAATTCTAGTTTTGCATCCAGAACTTGGTATAGTCAAGATTCTGGTTAGCATGTGACATCTCATTGTTATTTTATTTGTATTCTAGTGATTGATAATGTTGAACATCATTATTCAACATCTGCATAGTATCTTTAATGAAATATCTGTTCAGATATTTTGCTCTATTTCTATGGGATTATCTGTATTACTGTTTTTAAAGTTCTTTTTCTTTAATTTTTAAGTTGAACATGACCATAATGTAATCTTTTTAAAAACAATTAAAATGCAGGAGTTTAACTCACATGCATGTGTATGGAGGTCTTGGTAGTTTACATGCTGAAATTATCAATGAATATTAACAGTGTTGGACAAATAAAATTATGTTACTGGAGGAATTAACTTTCATGTTTCTGTATACTTCTTTTTAACTTTGGTTTTAATATATAGCTCAAAGTGGCCTCAAGCTTGTGGTCTTACAACAGCCTCACAAATGTCTACAAATACAGGCATGTGCCACCAGCTCAATACTGGTTCTTTTTTATTTTTACTTTTTTCACAACTTATTCATTATATATCCCGATTGAAGCCCCTCCCTCCACTCCTCCTGGTCCCACCCTCACTCCCTCTTCCCCCTATCCTCTTCCACTAGTCCAGTGAAAGGGGGGGGTGTCCTCCTCTGCCATCTGCCACAGCTTATCAAGTCTCATCAGAGCTGCATGGATCCTCTTCCTCTGTGGCCTGGTAAGCCTGCATCACCAGGGGCAAGTGATCAAAGAGCAGGCAATCAAGTTCATAACAGAAGCAGTCCTTGCTCTCTTTATGCAGGAACCCTCATGGAGACTGAGCTGCCAATCTGCTACATTTGATCTGGGGGTCTAAGTCTTCTCCACACATAGTCCTTAGTTAGTTAGTACATCAGTTTCTGCAGAAGCCCCTAAATTAAGGATTTTTAGCTTTGTTGGTCTCCTTGTGGGGATCCTGTCCCCTCTGTGTCCTTCTATCCACCCCCCTCTTCTTCCATAAGACTCCCTCGCGCTCTGCCCAAGGTTTGGCTGTGAGTCTCAGTATCTGTTTCCATGCACCCTTAGGTAGGCCTTTCAGAGGACCCTCTATAGAAGACTTCCATTCTGTTTCCTCTTTTCCACCGCTTCTGGTATTTATCCTGTTTGCCATTCTGAATGAGATTTAAACACCCTCCCTAGGGTGCCCCTTAGTGTTTAGCTTCTTTGGTGTGTAGATTTTAGTATGACTATCCTATATTATATGGCTAATTTCTGCTTGTAAGTGACTGTATATCATACTTGTCTTTCTCTTTCTGGGTTACCTCACTCAGGATCATCTTTTGGTTCCATCTATTTGCCTGTAAATTTCATGAAAGGAAGAAAGAAAAAGAATGGCCCAAACCCAAATAACACGAAGGGAAAGAATAAGCCGGGGTCTTAATGGCTAATAGCTTCCCTCTTTCTCTTTTGCTTTTGCATAATACAGTTTTTAAATTTAATTTGTATTTTTTCTATATTAATTACAGTTTATTCACTTTGTACCCCAGCTCTAGTCCCCTCCTTCACTCCCTCCCAATTCCACCCTCCCTCCCTCATCTCCTCCCTGCCCTTTTCCAAGTCCACTGATAGGGGAGGTCCTCCTCCCCTTCCATCTGACCCTATCTTATCAGGTCTCATCAGAACTGGCTGCATTATACAGTTTTTAAAACATTATAGAAAGAATGGAAAATGAAATCCAATATTGCTGAGGTGGTGCCCCTAATGAACAAAACAGGACAAATGTTTAAGGGCATGGTACAGAACATTCCAACTCTAAAAATTTCATCAAAAGTAAATCATATATCAGAAAAGTACAGAATAATCATCATTGGCTTATATTTTTAAGTTACTAACTTCAATTTTTTTTCATTAAATCCAATTATATCAATATAAATTCTCATACCATGCACACCTATATGAGTGTTTATATGTATAAACACAGAGTTACCTGCAATGCTTTTTTCATAGTTAGATTCAAGACAACAGGGACACATCTACAACAGTCCAAGAGAAAGAAAACATAACTCAAGTCTATAATGCTGAGCTAAGATGCTATTAAAGTACAAATGTAGTTGGCAGGCATTCTGAACATGAAAGAATGCAATAAACGTCAGAAACCCTTCTAGAAGAAACTTCCCAATGATGAAATCTAGAAAACCAAGAAATAAAGCCAAAGTAAAGAATTCAAGAGTAGAGAAGTCATGATGTGAGGCCTGGTTATAAGCAAACAATATGTATAAATATGAAACTAAAACTAAACCAGTTTTAAAGTTCTGTTGATTTATGGTTGTCTAACAGAAATAAAACATCAAAAATCCTGAAAAAATAATTTTTAGTAACAAACAGTGCGAATAAAATAAAATATTTGGGAGGTGTAGAAAATTAATATAGGACTGAGAAGATGAAGCAGCTCCATTGCTAAGGATTCATATTGCTCTGGCAGAGAACCCAAGTTCAGTTCGCAGCACCCATGTCAGGTGGCTCAAACTGCCTATGAGCCCAACTCCAGGGTATCTAACATCTTTCTGGTCTCTGCAGGCACGTGCACACATGTTCACATACCTGCAAACAGACACATAACTTTTAAAGTAAATAAATCCGTGTCAAGAGTTGATAGCTTTCTTTTTCACAGCAGACTGTGGCATAAGAACAAAGTGAAATGGCCAAAATGTTGATACTTGCATGGGGCTAATGGTTACAGGATTGATTTTTTTTCTTCTTTGGGTTTTATCTGTGCTTTCCAATTTCCCCCTAATAATACCTGTTATTTTTAGAAAAATGGAGTAAAAGTAGTAGAAGAATTAAATAATATTAATTCCTTGGCTCTCACCTGGGCTCCTTCTGCTGTTCCTGAATGATCTTTCTTCCTGGCCAGATATCACCCATCTGTGTCTGCTGAAGAAGGGACTGTCCCACTGTCTCTCTTTTATTTGCTTCAAAACAAAAGCATGGCAGGATAGTAATAAAGAGGCAAGGAAGGAAACAACTTTCAAAGCATCTCCCCCCAAACACACACTTGCACATGGGACAGAAATATCCTTTTATATTCCCACAAACTGGCTGAGCCCCAGGAGTTAAGTCACTACCAGAATACAGAATACAGTTGGATTTCCCACAAGCCTAGCTATTCCTGAGGTTAAGTCCTTCAGGGAACAGCCTCTGTTCTGGCACAATACCTGCAGGCTTACGGCGCAGGGACATCCTGATTATCTCACTGCCTGTTCGGTAAGCAAAGCGGTTTACTTTCTGGTCATAAAACCAATCTCCAGTTGCTTTCTTCAATTCTCTGGGGAAAATAAAATAAAATGTCAGATGTATTGTACTGGATGGTTTTGAGTGTCAACTTGACCCCGCTAGACTCATCAGAAAGGAATGAGCCTCAGTTGAGGAAAGCCCTCCATGAGATCCAGCTGTAAGGCATTTTCTCAATTAGTGATCAGTGGAGGAGGGCCCAGCCCAAATTGGGCGGTCCTGGATCCTATGAGATTCAGAGCAAATGAGGGAGGGGGAGCTACAGCTGGGATACAAAGTGAATAAACTGTAATTAATATAAAACATAAAAATAAAAACATTAAAAAACAAAAAGAGAGAGAAGGCAGGCTGAGAAGCTATGAGGAGCAAGTCTGCAAGCAGCACCTTGCCATGGCTTCTCCATCAGTTCCTGCCTCCAGGTTTCTGCCCTGTTTGAGTTCCTATCCTGACTTCCTTAATAATAAATAGCAATGTAGAAGTATATGGAATCTTTCCTCCCCAATTTGTTTTTTAGTCATGGTGTTTTGTCACAGCAATAGAAACCCTAAGACACGTCTTAATAATGACTCTTGCCATTCACCTAACAAAGTTAATGAGAAAAATTCACAGGAGAGTCCCACCGATCTCCCCTCTTTACTAGGCCATTAAGTGACACTCACATTTCCTTGGTGCACACCTTGCACCTCCAGGAACCATTGCTTTCCAGGATGCGGCAGTCTCGACACACTAAATGATTACAACCCGCACAAGTGTTGCTCTTGGGAATCAGGCGGCCCAGGCCTTCCTGGCACCTGGCACAGGTTCTGTCACTGTAGTGTTGGCTGCCCCTTTTGGCACCTTTTCTTTTTATCTCCAGTAGCTCATTCTTCAGTCGTCTGCCAAGACCCAAAAGAGAAGCACAAGTGGGTTCAGGATCTACACATGTTGAGGTAATGGTAGTCAGATCACTGGGTTCTGTAAAAGCAAAACCTCAAATCCCAACTAGACCCACTAAGCTTTAAAATCATATACATAATTCTCACAGTAGAATAAGCAACTGAAAAGCTTGGGTATCCTTGGTTGAAAACTTGGAAGTGCATACTATTTCTGGGACTCTTACCTAATCCTTTTCTCATCTGCTTTTCTGAGTTCTTCATCTCTTTGCAGAACACTGATGATCAAATCCCTTTCCATATCGGACAGAAAAGAGAGGTCTAGTATCTCTGACATGATGTCTTTACTCTTCTTTCTTCAAGACAACCTCGCAAGGAGAGTGAACAGAGCTGTCTAAAATAAAAGAGCAATTAATTCCATAAAGATGATTAAGTCCTGAATCACTGTAGAGCCCTAGAACCTCTCTCCAGGCTACCTTCTCTTTGAGTCAAGTTAAAGAGGCAAAGTAAAAGAACCTGCTATTTACTATTTCTATTTCAAACTTGAACCATGGCCTACAATTATTTTTCAAGAAATTACTCACAACTCTGGAGAGTGGCTGGGTTACTATGAATAAGCATCTTAGTCAAGAAATATCATAGAATAGCTAAGTCAAACTCTCCCACCACTATAGAGGTCTCAGTCATCCAACTTTTATTATTTCAAGTGTTCTTACCTCCCAATTTTATTAACTCAAATAATCAGGAAGGTGATCTCTGTATTAAAGGGTGCTAACCAGTTTCAGCTAAATTCTCCCTTCCTGACTGGGTCCTATGTTCCTGGAATTTAGTCAGCTTTCTAATAATGCTTCAAGAGATTCTACCACCCCCACTACCTCCCTAATAGCTGGTACTGGCCCTGCACTTGAGAACAGCTTCTCCCGTTTCCTGAACATTTGTTGAGTACCACACTGTGAAGTACTTTGCAAAGCACTGGAGATAGAGAGATGAGTGAACCATGGTCCGTACATTTCAGAAATTTACAGACACGAACACGGTACTTTGTGGTAACTGCTATCAAGGAATTAAGTTAAATCTACAGAAACCTAGAGAAGTATCTAATTCTGTATTACATAGACAGGGGAGAGGGGAAAGAAAGAATGAGACAAAGAAAGTGAATGCTATTTACATGTGAAGATTACAGAAGAAGTAGATTTTGCCTTATTGAAATAAGTATTGTTGTTTTTGTAGTGTGTGTATGTGTGTGTGTGTGTGTGCTTACCATGTGCATGCAGGTACAGGGGGATACCAGTAGAAGGCATCAGATCTCATAGATAGAGGTGGAGTTACAGGCAGTTGTAGCCACTTAACACAGGTGCTGAAAACATAACTAAAGTCCTATGGAAGAGTAATATGCATTCTTATTCATTGAGCCATTTCTCTAGCCCCATGAGTACATTTTTTGAAAAAAGAGAATGAAGTGAAAGATGGGATGGAGGCAACTTATATGCCTCTAAGTATTCTTGACTATGAAGAAGTTTATTAGTCATTACATACACAGTAGAATCCATCAAGTATCTTTCACAATGCCTTTTGATGTTAGGACATATGATGATGGGATCAATGCTGGAGATGTAGCTCAATTAAGAGAGGGCTTTCCTAGCATGTATGTGGCCCTGAGTTCACTCCCAGCAGCTTATCAACAAAGTGTGGTGTAATCCCAGAACTCTGGAGGCACAGACAGGAAGAGGAGACAGTTCAGGGCATCATTTGCTACAAAGAAAGTTTGAGGCCAGCCTAATTTATGAGTGCCTGTCTCAAAATATTAAAACCAAAATAATTAGTAAATGTATAAACAAGTTGAGCAATAAAAGAAACTTGACTTAAATGTCATATAAAGAACTGTATATCCAACAATAAATATTCTTCTCAAGCACACTTGGAATATTCTTCCCAAGAACTGATCATGTACTAGACTGTAATATAGTCTCAATAAATTTAAAAAAAATGTATTTTTTATCCAAACTACAATCTTTGACTTCAAGGAAATGAAATAAGAAGTTAATTTAAAAAGATAAGTGTAATGCTTTTTCAGCATCTAAGGAGATTATCATGTGGGATTTTCCCCTTTTGTTTACATAGTGGATTACATTGCTGGATTTCCATATACTGAACCACTGTTGCATGGCTGGGATAAAGCTTACATGGTCACGGTGGATGATATCTTTTATGTGTTCTTGGATTCAGTTTGCAAGAATTTAGTTCTAGAGTATTTTTGCGTCAGTGTTCATAGAGAAATAGGTCTGATGTTCTCTTTTTTGTTGGGTCTTTCTGTGGCATCATAGAATGAGTTTGGTAATGCTCCTTCTACTTCTATTCTGTGAAATCGTTTGAAGAGTATTGGAGTTAGCTCTTCTTTGAAGGTCTAATGCTGAGTTCTAATGGTAGAATTCTGCATTCAAACCATATCTGGCCCTGGGCTGCTTTTTTTTTTTTCAGGGAGACATCTATTTCCTTGGGGGATATAGGACTGTCTATTTACCTGATCTTGGTTTCATTTTGGTAAATGGAATCTGTCAAGAAAATTGTCCATTTTGTTTAGATTTTTTTTTCAAATATCTACTTTATTTAAAGTTCTTTTTTTTAATTCTTTATTAATTACACTTCATTCACTTTGTATCCCCCTTGTGGTTCCCTCCCTCCTCCCATCCCAATCCCTCCTTTCCTCCACCCTCTGCATGCATTCCCCTCCCCAAGTCCACTGATAGGGGAGGTCTTCTCAGGAGTGGCTGCATTGTCTTCTTCTGTGGCCTGATAAGGCTGCTTCCCCCTCAGGGGGAGGTAATTAAAGACCAGGAGGTAATCAGTTCCTGTCAGAGACAGTCCCTGTTCCTATTACAATGGAACCCACTTGGATACTGAATTGCCATGGGCTACATCTGTGCAGGGGTCTTAGGATATCTCCATGCACGGTCTTTGGTTGGAGTATCAGTCTCAGCAAAGACCCCTGTATTTTAAGTTCTTAAACTCCTCTACTTCTGTTCCATCCCCCTGATGTTAGATAGGCAGTTGATTGGTAGGGAAAGGAGCTGTATACCTCTTTTAGATACTTCTTGCTGATTAGGGTCATTGGGTTCTTTGGGGGATATACTAAACTCAGTCATCAGGATACCAGAAGTCCAGTCAAACAGCAAAGCAGCAAACCACAGCAGCAGCAGCAACAGCAACAGTAGTGGTACCACTCAGCAAAAACAGCCTAAGTCTGCCCAAACAGCCAGAGTCTGTTGAAGGGGAAAAGCCCTACCAAAGCTGTACAGAAAGTCCTCTGGAGCATTTCTCTATGCAAAAACCAACAAAGCATTCCATAAACAAAGCATAGAGATGGAAAAAAAAAAAACAAACAAACATCATCTCACTATCTGTGGGCTTCTATTTATTCCCTCTCAGAGTGCACACAAAGATGTTTTCCAGCTCACAAAAACTACCCCCCTGGAATGAGTTAGTTTTCAACTGACCAAAATCACATGCCTTTCAAATTTTGTGGTGTATACGCTTTTGAAATAACTTCTAATGATTCTTTGAATTTCCTCACAGTGTTTGTCTTTATGTTCCACTTTTCACATCTGATTTTGCCGATTTTGATAGTTACTCTCTCCCCTTGGTTAGTTTGGCTAAGGGTTTGTCTATCTTGTTGATTTTCCCAAAGAACCAGCTCTTTGTTTCATAATTCATTGACTTGATTTATTTGTTTCTAATTTCTTGATTGCACGTCTGACTTTGATTATTCCCAATCATCTACTCCCCTTGGGTATGTCTGCTTCTTTTTTTTTCTCCCTAGGGCTTTTAGTTTTGCCATTAAGTTGCTTGCATGAGCTGTCTCAAACTTCTTTTTGAAGGCACTTAATGCTATGAACTTTCCTCTTAGCACTGCTTTCATTGTGTCCCATAATTTTGGGTAAGTTGTGCCTTCATTTTCATTGCATTTTAGGAAGTCTCTAATGTCTTTTTTCCATTTCTTCGCTGACACTAAATAAAGAGTTATTTAATTTCCATGTATATGTAGATTTTTTGTTATTTCTGTTGTTGCTGAGGTCTAGTTTTAGGCCATGGATTATTTCAATATTCTTGTATCTTTTGAGGCTTGCTTTGTGTCCAACTATGTGGCAAATTTTGGAGAAGGTTCTGTGGGTTGCTGAGAAGAAGGTACACTCATTTTGAGTTTGGGTGAAAAGTACTGTAGACATCTATTAGGTCCATTTGATTTATGACCTCTTTAATTATCATTATTTCCCTATTTAGCTTCTGTCTAGATGATATGTCCTCTGTCCATTGGTGAGATTGGAGTGTTGAAGTCTCCCACTCTTTTATTCTCATAAGCTCTTTACTTCTTTTTTTAATTAAATTTTTATTTTTATACTAATGACAGTTTATTCACTTTGTATCCTCACTGTACCTCCCTCCCTCATTCCCTCCCAACCCCACCCTCTTTCCATCTTGTCTACCCATGCCCCTCCCCCAGTCCACTGATGGGGGAGTCCTCTTCCCATTCCATCTGATCCTAGTCTATCAGTTCTCATCAGGACTGGCTGCATTGTCTTCCTCTGTGGCTTGGTAAGGCTGCACCCCCCCTTAGGGGGAGGTGATCAAAGAGCAGGCCAATCAGTTCATATCAGAGACAGTGCCTGCTCTCATTACTATGGAACCCACTTGGACACTGAGCTGCCATGAGCTACATCTGTGCAGGGGTTCTAGGTTATCTCCATGAATGGACATTGGTTGGAGTATCTGTCTCAGAAAATATCCCTGTGTCCAGAATTTCTTTCTCTCCTTGTGGCGCTCCTGTCCCCTCCAGGTCTTTCTATCTCCTTCTTCTTTCATAAGATTCTCTGCACTCTGCCCAAAGTTTTGCTATGAGTCTCAGCATCTGCTTTGATACACTGTTGGGTAGAGTCTTTCAGAGGCCCTCTGAGGTAGGCTTCTGTCCTGTTCCCTGTTTTCACTCTCATCTGATTTCCTTCCTGTTTGCCTTTATGAGTGAGGATTTATCATCTTACCCAGGGCCCTCCTTCTTGCTTAGCTTCTTTAGGTGTACAGATTTTATTATGTTTATCCCCTATAATATGTCTAATATTCACTTATAAGTGAGTATGTACTAAGTATGTCATTTTGCTTCTGTAATACCTCACTCAGGATGATCTTTTCTCGTTCCATCTATTTGCATGCAAATTTCATGATTTCCTTGTTTTTAATTGCTGAGTAGTATTCCATTGTGTGAATATACCACAATTTCTGTATCCATTCCCCCATTGAGGGACATCTGGGTTGTTTCCAGCTTCTGCCTATTACAAATAAAGCTGGTATGAAGAATGGCTGAGCAAATGTCCTTGTTATATACTTGAGCATATTTTGGATATATGCCTAGGAGTGGTATAGCTGGATCTTGAGGTAGCACTATTCCTAATTGTCTGAGAAAGAGCCAGATTAATTTCCAAAGTGGTTGTACAAGTTTACATTCCCACCAGCAATGGAGGAGGGCTCCCATTTCTGTAACTTGAGTTTTTGATCCTAGTCATTCTGATGGGTATAAGGTGAAATCTCAGGGTATTTTTGATTTGCATTTCCCTGATGACTAAGGATATTGAGCATTTCTTTAAGTATTTCTCTGCCATTCAATATTCCTCTGTTGAGAATTTTCTGTTTAGCTCTGTACTCCATTTTTTAATTGGATTACTTGATTTGTTACATTTTACCTTCTTAAGTTCTAGAATATATCTAGAATATATAATTCTAGATATTAGCCCTCTGTCAGATATAGGGTAAGTGAAGATCCTTACCCAATCCTTTGCTTTACAGAAGCTTTTCAGTTTCATAAGGTCCCATTCATTGATTGTTGATCTCAGAGCCTGTGCTGTTGGTGTTATGTTCAGGAAGTTGTCTCCTGTGCCAATGAGTTTTAAAACACATAAAATGGCTGGGTGTGGTGGTATACACGTGTAATCATAGCACTTGGAGAGACAGAGGCAGACAGATCTCTGTGAGCTGAAGACAGCCTGGTCCACAAAGTGAGTCCAGGACAGCCAAGGTTACACAGAGAAACTCTGCCCCTCCCCACAAAAAAATTAACCCACAAAATTCTTACAGTTATATGAACACAGAGATGCTGTGAATCACCTTTTTTTAAGCCTCACTATTGTAACACTTAGCTATTCCAACCCATATATCATCACTTTATATATATATGCATCCATACTTTCAGATTGTATTACATCTTGGAAAATGTTCATTTTCATTTAAAGAATATGTGTTGATCATGAGCTAAACTCTAGCTAGACTATATATTATGCTTTAGCTTTCTTTTAATAAGAAATTGCACTGATAGCCTTTTATAAAACAGAAGATTTTCTGAAAACCTGACCCATACTCAAATGTTGAAGTAATATTAAATATTTTTCTAACTTACAAATGCTAATTATATGATGTGTTTATATGTCAACTCTAAATGGATTAACAGTCATTTCCCACCAAAGGATAATGAACAATTTTGGTAAAAATTAATATCTAACTAAGCATAAAGGAGGGAACTAGATTCTTTCAAAATATGGTAGTTTATCCACGAAGCCCCGAATTAAATTACTCTTGCTAAGCCAATGTTTGTATAGTATAAATAGACACTGATTTGTTATATGAGATATACATTACCAGATTACAGATTCTGTATGCATTTGTAAAGTTATTTTGAGGTGATTTTGTTATGTCAAACAAGTAATGTAATAGTGCCTACACATTTGAAAGATGACAAGTAGAACTGTGCTGGGTCATAATCATTGAGAGTTAGCAAATGGCATGCCTAATGACTTTCAAGATGAAGTAACAAAGATTGTACGTTATTGTATGGGAAGACAATAAAATGGGAAAATACATGAAACAATAAAATGGGAAAACACATGAAACAATAGTGTTCGAGACACTGAATATTACTTAATACAAGGCTGTAATCTCTGTGAGATGGGGATAAATGAGGTGAGACTTTTTATTTTTCTAGCTTACTGTCTTGAGAGAGTATTCAGACCAAAGTACAGAGGAGAAAACCAGGAAAAGCCCGCTAAGCTTCCCACATTGAGAAGGCTGTGAACCTGAACAAACCTTAGGTGACCAGAGTTATCAAGACAGAACATGTGATAGAAAACTGTAAAGACAGACCCTCAATCACTTACACATGGCCTCCCTCAAGTATTTAGCAAAGGACCAAATGTTACACGGCATCCCTATGATGAAATTATCCAGACCAGAGGAAAGTCCCACCTGAAAAAGATTCAAAAGCACTGTGCCTATCATTCCAATAAAACCAGAAACACCGTCTATGTTCACATCCATACTGTAAAATATCATGACCAGACACCAGTGGCTCCAGACCTAAGTCTTATTATTTCAGTAGTGGGGAATAATTATGCCTTCATTATGCAATGCTATGATCCTACCTATCAAATATAACCAGAAAAACTTGAAAGGCTCAATCAACTTTCAAGTGCTTCCAAACAGCCTAAGTGAATCCCAAAATAGAGCTCAAGAATGTTTATGAAGCAATCCAATTAAAAAATGGTGTACAAAATTGGAACGGAAGAGGTCAAATATTCACTATTTGCAGATGATATGATAGTATACAAGAGCGATCCCAAAAATTCAACCTTCATCTGATAAACACCTTCAGCAAAGTGGCTGGATACAAAATTAACTCAAAAAAATCAGAAGCCCTCCAGTATACCAAAGACAAAAAGGCCAAGAAAGAAATTAGTGAAACAAAACCCTTCACAATAGCCACTAATAACATGAGGTACCTTGGTGTGACTCTAACCAAGCAAGTGAAAGACCTGTTTGAGAAAAACTTCAAGTCTCTGAAGAAAGAAATTGAAGAAGATATCAGAAGATAGAAAGAACTCCCGTGCTCATGGGAAAAATGGCTATTCTGCCATAAGCAATCTACAGATTCAATTCAATTCCCATCAAAATACCAACACAATTCTTTATATACCTTGAGAAAAAAATTATCAACTTCATATAGAGAAAGAAAAAACCCTGAATTTCCAAAACGATCCTGTATAACAACAGATTACCTGGAGGCATCTCCATCTCTGATCTCAAGCCGTACTACAGAGCAATAGTAATAAAAACTGCATGGTATTGGCACAGAAACAGAATAGTGGATCAATGGAACCTAATAGAAGACCCAGAAATAAACCCACACAACTATGGATACTTGATTTTTGGCAAAGAAGCCAAATAGTTACTATGGCTGCTTTCCATGTGAAAAGTTAAGTGGGAATTTGGAAGTTGTAAAAGAAAAGACTGAATTCAAAACTAGAAATATAAAACAATAACGTTGGCAAATCAAACATACACAACATGACAGTAACAACAGATTTGACATTGTAGTTGAAAGATAATTAGCATTAAGATACAATAATATACAAAATGATGCACAGCAAGAAAAACGTGAGACAAAACCAACATAATGAGTTGCAAGACAACTCCAAGCTGTCTGGTATATATGTAAAGAATAATCAATGAAAGTAGGAACACTGAAAAAAATCAGAAAACTAATTAATAACATTTAAAAAATACTATGATTTAGACTTAGATCTTCAAGAAACCATATCATAAGCCAAATTTTTGTTTAAAATCACCGCTCTTGGTACATTGAATACTGATACACAGATATTATGGTGAAAGTACATCAATTATTTAAAACAACTGTAAAAATAGTGGAACAATGTCTGGTAAGATGGCTCACTAGGTAAAGGCATTTATCACAGAAGCCTGACTACCCTCTGGGGATTGAGTTCAATCCCCAGAGCTCAAGTCAAAAGCCAGATGTAGTGGTACACATCTGCAATTCTGATGCCAATATAGCAGGCAGAAGTCTAAAAATTGAGCTACCCTAGGGTAGGCACTGTGTAGCATAGCAAAAACCCCCTAAAAGAAAAAAGATAGATGGTGAGAACCAACTCCCACACATGACTCCTCCATATAAGCTATGGTATTTGCATGCCCACAGTCACACAAACTTCTCTCTCTCTCTCTCTCTCTCTCTCTCTCTCTCACTCTCTCTCTCTTTCTCTGTCTCTCCTTTGCCCTCCTCCCCCACCATCATATTAATATAAGAAAAGCGTTTAAAATCACTGCTTTCATCAAATGAATACAAATGGTATCACTTTTAATAAATGCTAAAGCCTTCTTCACAGTACTTATCTTTCATTCTTATTTGTAGTTTTGTACATGCTTCATAATATGCTATTAGTAGAGCACTAAATAAATGCACACATTTTAAGGGTTAAAAATGAAATAATACGGGTAAGGAATCAAAAATCTTGAAAAGCTACTTACAGGAGAATTGAAGGAAACCATTCTTACAAACTACCTTCTTTAGTTTTCTGGATATGCTTGTATATAGACATGCAAGAAACTAAGAAATGGTAAATTGGTTAACCTGGGACACAGAATGCAGCATAGAAATTTGTGCAGTCTTAAGGCACATGCCAAAGTGGGCTCTATTAACTGTCACCAAGAAAATGACAGTATTTGAAATAGACTATTTTAAATCACCATCACAATTGATAGTTATTATATATTATGAAATTCCAAAACATGGGTGAAAGACAGCTCTTAAGGCTTTGAAAAAACCCAGCCACCCATGTGGGTTTACTTATTTGACAATCTTAAAGTAAGGGAGTTGAATTTAGAGCATGGTGAAATGAAAAAGAAAACAGAGGATGTGGTCAATCACTAGAACTTAAAACAAACAAAACCAAACCACATCACATAGAGAAGAAAGCTTTCATGGGACACTCATGAAGCTGAGATAGAAGAATCACAACTTCAAGGACAACCTAAGCTACACAGCACACCTGCATCTCGAAAAATTAAGGCAAAGAAAAGAGGGTGGATATGAAAGGAGATGCAGGAGGGAAGGAAAGAGGGATGGAATGGGAAAGGGGTAGGAGAAATAGGATAACATAGAAAGAGGGTGAAGAAAAACAAGCAAGCTAGCTTCTAGGGAGTCAATGCTTCCAAAAATCACAACTAGATACTCCTACACACAAAGGCACTGGCTGAAATATAATGTCCTTATTGGATACTATGTTGGTTGTTGTATCAACTGTTCCATTTAGGGTTATGTCCTTCCTAGAAGTGTTTAATAAATATATTCATGGAAATAAATGTCTTAGCTATCTGTTATGAGGGCAGTGACAATATCTGGAGGACATCTACCAAAAGCACTGTCACAATTAAAATCTATGAATATTCAACCCCCTTCAACCTTCTAGATTTGTAAGCATAAATTAATCTAGCCCCACAGATTTTTCCATGAGACCCATCCTCTACTATTCTAGTAGTTACCTCTGAATACTTGTATGATTTCTACTTTTGGCCCTAGATTGGAGCTCTGAATTCTGCAATGGGTACAAAATGTTCACTAATTAGGATGGCTAACTATATTTTAAGAACTATGAAAGCTAACTAAGGATAATTGAATAAAGCATAGCCCATGACCACAAAGATCACAAAGTCAGAGAAACAGACACTTGATCATTTAAAAAATAAGCAAAAGAGAGTCCAAGATGGCTGCGACCAGAGTGCATTGTATTTGATGGGCACAAGATCCAAAACACCGAAATGGGTGAGTGGAGGGGCAGCTGAAGCCAGAACATTGACATTGAGGCTTCCTGGGCAAAAGGGAACAACCTGTGAGCTAGGCCAGTTTGGATCCAGGTCACCCATGGACATCTCCAGGGATTGAGAGTGGATAATATTCAACCTACCTGTACTTCCCCTGGCCCCAAGCACAGGCCTCCCTGCTTGGTGGAGGCTGCAGTGGTTGTTCCAAGCATGACCCTCCATGTTCCTTGACTGAGACAGCAGAGACGGCAGCAGTACAGGCCTCCCAGGTCTGCAGCTGCAGTGGGGCAGCAGCTAGTCCAAACAGGAGCCTCCATGCTAGGTGACTGAGACAGCATAGGTGTCTGCCCCAAGTACCATTGTCCATTGGCCAAACAGTGGACACCACTGAACTTACGGATCTCATACACTCTCAATTGCCCTTGCAGGCCCAAATCTAAGAACAGAGAACAGGGGGATCCCCTGTGCTTTTCAATTAGGCCTGCGAGCCAGTGAGTGTGCCTTCAAGTGGATGCATGCAGAGCCCCAGATCCAGGATACCTCTATGCTAGCATCCAAACATATCTGATCGCTCCCAATCACACCCCCACTGTGTGTAACACAGGGATGTGTGGGACAATGCTCTCAACATTAAAGACCCTGTTTTGTGGGTCTACCTGTGATGACCAAGTAAACAATTCCAGGAGCCCAGACAGATCTAAATACCAGCAAGACAGTATGACAGACCTGTAAGCCACAGAGGTATTCAGAGCACCTGTGTATACTCATTGGACATGCAAACAGCGCCAGCAAGGTACATAGCCATGAACAGCACCAACACCCTTTCTGACCTTAAGCTCCTCCATCCCAGGCATCTACATGCACTTCACCCTGTCATTCAAGGCACACTTCCATGCTCACACCCATGCTTGGGCACATGCGCCTGCGACCTTCCTCCCTTAGCTACAGCTGAAACACCAACATCCACATTTGAATAGAGAGATCTCTCTCATCCTCCTGTAGAATACTCCAGACACCAGAGACACACTGATGCAATCTGAAGTACAGACTCCAAGAACAAACAGCGAAGGTTACAGATAAGCAGATGGCTAGACGTGAGAATAAGACCACATCCAACAAAAATCAGGACATCATGGATTCAGCAGTAACCCCAAAAATCAAATGATATTTTAACTCATCTGAAACACAGGAAAATGATCACAAATATATGCTTATCCTTTTATTAGAAGCACATAAAGAGGAAACGAACAAAGCTCTCAAAGAAATACAGGCAAATATAGCCAAACAAAAAGAGGCACATGTAGAGGCACAAGTAGAGGCATATAGAGAGGAAATAAACATAAAAAAATAGAGGCCATCATGGAAAGACAGGAATCCACATTCAAACAGGTGAAGGAAGTAGTTCAAGACATGAAAACAGAATTAGAATCAATAAGAAAACACAAACAGAGAAAACCCTAGACCTGGAGAACTTAGAGAAAAGATCAGGAACCACAAAGGTAACCATCACCAACAGAATACAAGAGATGAAAGAAAGAACCTCAGGAGGTGAAGATACTATTGCACATACTGTACAAGATACAGATGCACAAATTGTTTCTCTCAAACAAACACTAAAACTAGAAAAGTTCCAAACATAAAACATCCAAGAAATCAAGGATGCCATGAAAGAACGAAATCTAAGAATAATAGGAATAGACAAAAAAGAAGATTGCAAGCTCCAAGGTCCAGAAAATATTTTCAAGAAAATCATAGAAGAAAATTTTCCCAACTTCAAGAAAAGAGATGTCCATTAACATACAAGAGGCCTACAGAATACCAAAGAGACTAGACCAGAAAAGAAACTCTACATGACACATAATACTCAAAACACTAAACGTACATAACAAAGAAAAATATTAAAAGCAGTAAGGAAAAAAGGCCAACTAACATATAAAAGTAGACCTATCAGAATCACACTAGACTTCTCAACAGAAACAGCCAGAAGGGCCTGGGCAGATGTCATGCACATTCTAAGAGACCACAGATGCCAACACAGACTTCTAAACCGAGAAAAGCTATCAATCAACATTCAGGAAGAAAACAAAATATTCCACGACATAACTAAACTTAAACAGTATGTACACAGCAACCCAGTCCTACAAAAGATACTAGTAGGAAAACTCAAATCCAATGAAATCAACTACACCAAAGAAAACAGAGTACATAGATAAAATAACAACAACAACAACAAAAGAATTAAAGAAAACAAGCACTTTAACATTCATTGGTCACTATTATCTATCAAAATCAATGGATTCAATTCTCCAATTAGAAGAAAGAAAATGGTTTCGGGAACAGTATTCAACATTCTGTTCCATCCAAGAAAAACACCTTTGCAACAAAGAAAAAACACTACCTCAGAGTAAAGGGCTCGCATAATGTTTTTTAAGCAAACGGACCCAGAAAACAAGCTGGAGTAGCTAGCTAATAAAATAGACTTTCAACCAAAATTAATCAAAAAAGATGAGGAGGGGCACTTCATTCTCATCAAAGGAAAAAATCCACCAAGAGGACATCACAATCCTCAACATCTATGCCCCAAATAAAAGAGCACCTGCATTTGTAAATGGAACATTATTAAAGCTTAAATCACACATCGATCTCCAACACATTAATAGTAGGAGATTTCAACACCCCTCTCTCACCAAGGGACATATCATCTAGACAGAAGCTAAACAGGGAAATAATGATACTTACAAGGTCCTAAATCAAATGGACCTAATAGATGTTGACAGAACTTTTCATCCAAACTCAAAAGAGTATACCTTATTTTCAGCACCTCATGGAACCTTCTCAATAATTGACTATAGAGTTGGGCACAAAGGAAGTCTCAACAGATATAAGAAGATCGAAGTAATCATTTATATCCTATCAGATCACTATGGCATAAAAGTAGACCTAAACAACAACAGAAATAATAAAAAGCCTACATATACATAGAAATTAAAAAAAAAATCTCTACTCAGTCACAACTGCATCAGTGAAGAAATGAAAAAAAGAAATTAGAGATTTCCTAAAATGCAATGAAAATGAAGGCACAACTTACCCAAACGTATGGGACACAATGAAAGCAATGCTAAGAGGAAAGTTCATAGCACTAAGTGCCTCCTGTAAAAAGTCGAGACATCTCATACAAGAACTTAATGACACAGCTAAAAGCCTTCAAAGAAGAGCTAACACCAATATTCTGTCAACTATTACATAAAATAGAAACAGAAGGAGCATTACATAAACCACACAAAGACCCAACAAAAAAAGAGAACTTCGATAACCTAGAACCCCTGCACAGATGTAGCCCATGGCAGTTCAGTGTCCAAGTGGGTTACATAGTAATGGGAAGATGGACTGCCTCTGACATAATCTGATTGGCCTGCTCTTTGATCACCTCCCCGTGAGGGGGGAGCAGCCTTACCAGGCAATAGAAGAGGACAATGCAGCCACTTTTGATGAGAACTGATAGACTAAGATCAGAAAGGAGAGGAGAACCTCCCCTATCAGTGGACTTGGGGAGTGCATGCAGAAAGGGGAGGGAAGGTGGGATCGGGAGGGGAGAAGGGAGGGGCTTATGGGGGATACAAAATGAATAAAGTGTAATTTATAAAAAAAATTAAAAAAATAATAAATAAATAAATAAATCTTAAAAAAGAGAACTTCAGACCTATCTCTCTAATGAACATTGATGCAAAAATAATCAATAAAATACTTGCAAACCGAATAAAAAAAACCATAAACCCTCATCCAACATAACCAAGTAGGCTTCATCCCAGGCATGCATGGATGGTTTGATATAAGGAAATCCAACAATGTAATCCACCATATAAACAAACTGAAGGAGAAAAACCACATGATAATCTCCTTAGATGCCAAAAGAGCATTTGAAAAAAATTCCTACAACCATTTATGTTTAAAGTCTTGGAGAGATCAGGGATACAAGGCACATTCTTAAACATAGTAAATATAATATACAGCAAGCCAATAGCCAACATCAAACTAAACGGAGAGAAAATTATATCATCCCCAGTGAAATCAGGGACAAGGCAAGGCTGCCCAATCTCTCCATATCTCTTTCACCTAGTACTTGAACTCCTAGCTAGGGCAATAAGACAACTAAAGGAAATCAAGAGGACACGAATCAGGAAGGAAGAAGTCAAACTATCACTATTAGCAGATGATATGATTGTATACATGAGTGACCCCAAAAATTCTACCAGAGAAAATCCTTCAGCTGATAAACGCCTTCAGCAAAGTAGCTGGATACAAAATCAACTCAAAAAATTCAGTAGCCCTCTTGTTGAGAAAAGAAAAAAGTGACCAAAAAAAAAAATTAGGGAAACTACACCCTTCACAATAGCCACTAATAATATAAAGTACCTTGGTGTGACTCTAACCAAGCAAGTGAAAGACCTGTTTGAAAAAAATTTCAAGTCTCTGAAGAAAGAAATTGAAGAAGGTATCAGAGGATGGAAAGATCTCCATTTTCAAAGATTGGTAGGATTAACATAGTGAAAATGGCCATCATGCCAAAAGCAATTTACAGATTCAATGCAGTTCCCATCAAAATACCAACAAGATTCTTTACAGACCTTGAAAGAATAATTCTCAACTACATATGGAAAAACAAAAAGCCCAGAATTGCTAAAACAATCCTGTACAACAACAGATCATCCTGAGGTATCTCCATTCCTGATCTCTAGCTGTACTATAGAGCAATAGTAATAAAAACTGCATGGTACTGGCATAGAACCAGAATAGTGGATCAATGGAATTGAATAGAAGACCCTGAAATAAATCCACACACCTAGGGTTACTTGATTTTTGATAATGAAGCCAAAATCATACAATGGAAAAAGACAGCATCTTCAAAAAATGGTGCTGGTCTAACTGGGTATCTACATGTGGAATATGCAAATAAATCCATATTTATCACCCTGCACAAAACTAAAGTCCAAGTGGATCAAAGATCTCAACATAAAGCCAGACACACTAAACCTGTTAGAAGAAAGAATGGGGAAGAGCCTTGAACTCATTGGCACAGGAGACAACTTCCTGAACAGAACACCAACAGCACAGGCTCTAAGAGCAACAATCAATAAATGGGACCTCATGAAACTGAAAAGTTTCTGTAAAGCAAAGGACACTGTCATCAGAACAAAACAACAGCCTACAGACTGGGAAAGGATCTTCACCAACCCTATTTCTGACAGAGGGCTAATATCCAGAATATATAAAGAACTCAAGAAGTTAAATAGCAACAAATCAAGTAATCCAACTAAAAAAATGGGGTACAGAGCTAAACAGAGTTCTCTATAAAAGAACACTGAGTGGCCTAGAAACACTTAAGAAATGCTCAACATCCTTAGTCATCAGGGAAATGCAAATCAAAACAACTTTGAGATTTCACCTTACATCCATCAGAATAGCTAGGTTAAAAACTCAAGTGAGAACACTTGCTGGAGAGGATATGGAGAAAGGGGACCCTTCTCCATTGCTGGTGGGAATGTAAACTTGTACAACCTCTTTGGAAATCAATCTGGCACTTTCTCAGACAATTAGGAATAATGCTACCTCAGGTTCCAGCTATACCACTCCTTAGGTATATATGCGAAATATACTGAAGTACACAACAAGAACTTTTGCTCAACCATGTTCATAGCAGCTTTATTCGTAATAGCCAGAATCTGGAAACAACCCAGATGTCCATCAACAGAGGAATGGATACAGAAATTGTGGTACATTTACACAACACAATACTACTCAGCAATCAAAACAAGAAAATCATAAAATTTGCAGGCAAATAGATGGAAGTAGAAAAGATCATCCTGGATGAGGTATCCCAGAAGCAGAAAGACATACATGGTATATACTCACTTATAAGTGAATATTAAACATATAACACAGGATAAACATACTAAAATCTGTACACCTAATGAAGCTAAGCGAGAAGTAGGACCTTGGGTAAGATCATTAATCCTCATTCAGAAAGGCGAACAGGGTAAACATCAGAAGATGGAGAAAGCTTTGAACAGGATAGGAGTCTACCACAGAGGGCCTCTGAAAGACTCTACCCAGCAGGGTGTCAAATCAGATGCTGTGACTCATAGTCAAACTTTGGGCAGAGTGCAGGGAATATTTTGAAAGAAGGGGGAGATAGAAAGATCTGGGGGGGGGACAGGAGCTCCACAAGGAGAGCAACAGAAACAAGAAATCTGGGCCCAGGGGTCTTTTCTTAGACTGATTTTCCAACCAAGGACCATGCACTGAGATAATATAGAACCGCTGCACAGATGTAGCTCATGACAGCTCAGTGGGTTCCCTAGTAATGGGAACAGGAACTGTCTCCGATGTGAACTCAGTGGCTGGCTCTTTGATCACTTCCCTCTGAGGGGTTAGCAGCCTTACCAGGTCACAGAGGAAGACAATGCAGTCAGTCCTGGTGAAAACTGATAAGCTAGTGTCAGATGCAAGGGGAGGAGGACCTCCCCTAACAGTGCACTTAGAGAGGGGCATGGGAGGAGATAAGGGAGGGAATTGGGGTTGGGGCTACATCTGGGGAACCATGTGAGTAAACTGAGATTAATAAATAAATAAATTTAAAAAATAAAAATAAGCAAAAATATGTGCATAGTGGGTACATAATGCTGTTCTTAGTAGCCACGTATTTTAAATTAAATCCTAAGGTCAAATGCAGGATAACTTCCCATGAACTGTTGTCCAGGGATCCCCCAGAGCTTCCCCTAAATATGGTCATTGCTCTTGGTTGCCCAGTAGAATCAGAAAAGTCACTGTTGCTGAAGACACTATGTACTTTGTGTAACTAAGCTGGATGAATTAGAAGCTTCCTCTCCAGTAGATAGCATTAATAGTGTTGGGATGTGCTAAGCAGGCTCCTGAGTGAAAAACCCATCAACAGTCTGACCCAGCTGTGAATTCTCTGTGATTCATTGATGACTTGCCAGGCAAGATATGTCCACTGGTGGAATAGCAGCATGGCTATTCAGGGCATAACTAACCACTTTCCAGGTTTTAGTTGAGGCCTACTCCATGTTAAGAAATTCATGCCTAGTACTGTAAATCTGATCAAAAGCCTATAGATGGAGCGACCACAGGTGTTAGTGAGGAATATAATACTGATATTTTGTTAAATACATGTAACTAAACCATCTCCTAAATATTTATGTTTATACCCATGGATTAGTGCTACTCTCACCCAGGATCAGAGAAGTTTCTTTTTTGCAATGGGTGATGGTTAATGAAGACTTATATGTTTCTAAAGTGCGCAGAAGAAATGAGGGTTAAGTGCTCAGCCCTAAATGCGACAACTCTACCATTGCCTCTGAGCCCCGGAAGAAGGGGTAGAAAAGTTGAAAGAGTCAGAAGATTAGGAAGAGTATTATGAAAAATTATCTTCTAGATATGATATAGTCACTGCCATCATTTACACACAGCAGTTGTGGCTACCATTACAAAGTATGCAGAAAGAAGTAATAATAAATGAAAATAAGAAGGAAATTAGTGTGGGGAAATAAGGGAATTAGTAGGGGTGGGAGAGGAACAACACATAGTAATGGTTAAATATTATCACAATACATTGTACACATATATAAAATTATCAATAATTTCAAAATTAAATAAAGTCTCTAAAGTCTAAAAAATGAGCACACACACACACAAACATACACAGAAATACATGCATATGATAGCATGAGAATACTAAGTTGAAGCCTCTAACCAAGCTTGGGGAAAAGGGGACTAGAAAGATAATTATCAGCAGGAAATGAAATGAATGTATGTAACTTTAATGGGTAGCAGCTGGTTTACCAGACGAGGGTTTTCCATCAAGAGGAAAAAGCATGGAGGCATAAAGCAACATGCTATTACAAGCACTATAATGATAATGCCTGACAAATTATAAAGGGAGGGTGTCAAAGGGCCAGAAGGTCTACAGGAGCTTGGCACATTATGCACAGATGCTTTGCTAGTTACCTTTTGACATCAGGACACATTGAAGTGTTTCAAATAAGGCAAAGACATTTTAGAGCACTCAAACAGTTGTAAAGAACATTGATTTGAGAAGTGTGTGACGTAAATCCCAGGAGAACATGACAAGAAGCAAGTTTAAGAGTACAGAAGTGATAGAAAGGGAACAGAGAAAATTGCAAAGGTAACACAGAAGTAAAAACTGCGAATGTCCTATAACATAGAAAGAGCCTCTCCCATGAGAACTTGGAGTTCTTTCTGATGGACTAGATTTCTAATCAACAACAACATAGCATACACAGTAGTTAAAAGTAGTGGATCTGAAACCAGGCTGCCTATGTTCAAATTATATCTTCATGACATTTTAATATCTATGAACATGGCAAAAAGTTACTTGAACTCTCTGAGTCTAAGTTTTCCCACTTGAAAGAATGGCAATTATGAGACTTCCTGCCAGGGGCTGTGAGTATTCATCATGAGTAAAAGACATAGCATAGTGTCTGGCCTAGAATAAAAAAAAAACTGATATTGTTAGCTGCTTAGTTTTAATTATTATTAATTATATGCTTTGGAAAATATATGAGCATATGGCTGTTTTGACATCTTTCTATGAAATTTGAGAAATCTAATCAGTGTTCTTGCCCAGATGGAAAGTTGCCCATACCTCTCTGCATGGATGTAGACTTGTAAGCATAAATATTAAGCAAATGTTAGTAATTAGATATGATCAGTTTTAAACAGTTTTAAAGATAATTATTTATACACTGTTTCAGACAGGACTTAAAGTGACTTATAAAGATACATAAAACATAGAAAAATGTTAGAAATTTTTAAAGTAGGAGAAAAAAGGGAAAACAGGAATGGAGACAAAATAAAAGATTCAAAGTCAATGCTTCTAAACCAAAGAGCAAGTAGGGCTTCACAGTTCAGTACCTGGAGCCACCTGCAGTCCAACCTTGTACCAGGTCATCCATAGAGCACAACCTGCTCTCACATATGCTCCAGGCCTTGACCTCTCTGGGGCTGATGTCAACAGTTTTATAGCAGCAAAGTTGTCTTCTGTTTTTCTTTAATGGTAAGAAATTTACAGCTAGCTCACAGTTTTACATGAAGGTTTATGATCTCAACTATTTTATCTCTAAATGGGTTCTATGAAAGGAGTTTGTGTGTGCTGTGATGTTTTGCAGTTTCAGCTCCTTTTAAGATACGTACCAACTAGGATGATGACTGTGCATTTTTCTGAGCATTTTCTACACATGGAGTCATTTAGTCCTTAGAATTGTGCCATGAGGCAGGTACTAAAATATTGTGTGCATTTTATAAAGGAGGAAAGTGAGACACAAACTGAGCAAATAACTTGCCCAAGGTTATATACTCTGGAAGAGACAGTCTAATTTTCTGAACAGGCAGTCTGGTTCCAGAGTCCAAGGCCTTAGTTATTCAATTATACTGCCTCTTTACGTTCTAGAAATAGTGTTCTGTGTGGTGACATTTGAGAAAAGGGACATTTTATGACTAGAAACCTGAGGTAGGTTTTTAAAGTCATTACCTACTAATGGATCAATGTTTCAGAGGTGCTCAGTCTGGCTTACTTTCTCATTCTAACCTTTCCTCTGCAGACAGGAAAAGAGCTACTCTCTCCATCTAGGACATCTCTTCTAATGGACAGTGGGAGCATACTGAAGGGAGCAAAAGTAACCAAGATGAAATTTCCTTAGTTAGCTCTTAGAATCATATGTAGGGACACTTTTCACCAGATGGCATCTACATAGTTAACTTTCAAAATTGTCAAATCTTGTTCACACCTGATTTGAGGAAATTTCCACTTCCTATATTATAACAACTCCATACTAAGTCCTAAAAGGAAGCTAAATAGCCAAGTCTACACACTGCTCTTACAGAGCAGCATACATGAACATGTGAATGTGGCTTTATATTCATGATTTCACAGTCATAAAACCCTGCTTCTCAGGACCCACCACAAATCCTAGAGGCAGGTCTCCATACAGGTGGTTCACAGAAGTATTAAATATCATAAAAAATGAGATTGTTGGTCAAAAATGAGATCATGAATCCAAATGTCCTACCTGGCAACAGGAGAAATAGCTATTAAGACAATCCTATTTATTTCTCTAACTTTCAAAATCTGTACTAGGAAATCTTCTTCTCATGTAAGCCATGCAGGCTCCATAAGGGCCCCATAAGGTTGTTGGTGGAAGACTGACCACCTCACCACCTTCTATAGTAAGTCTTTAAAGAGCCTTAAAGTTTCTATAGTAAAGAGCCCACAAGTCTTAAAAAAATAAAAAATGTACAGCACAGTGGCACGTACCTGAAATCTCAGCATGCAGGACATCAAGGTAAAAGGACTGTGAGTTTAAAACCAGTTAGGGCTATGTAAGGAAATCTGGTCTCAAAAACCCAAGATCTAGGGGTATATTTCAATGGAACAGCATTGACTAGCATTCAGAAAGCCCTGGATTTGGTTTGATCCAACTTACTCCACCCCTTCTCCCCAAAATAAAGGGATATTATAAAATCTAATTCATTCATATTCATTTTTTAAAGTGTGGCAAGGCTATAACTTTTCAATAAATATATCACCTTGTAACTTCATTATCATTTCCTACTGGATAAGCTTTGATAAAACAGAAACCCCAAAGAGAAGACCCTGTTCTTTTGCCAGGGTCACAGATGGTGGTGATTTCTAAACTGAACTCTAACTGGCATCTGTTGCTTTCAGGCCACGTCACCTAAAAAGCACCCACACCATCCTCTTAAATGAGAAATCATGATGGCTCATGACTAATCCAGCCTATGTTCACACCTAGCTGTGATTTCATGCATTTGGCTTCTTTTAATTTTAGGGATGCTGTGATCTAGCTATGGCCATAGAAACTTTAAACACAACCAAATAACCTGTATTTGAATGTCAACTGAGCTGCATATGTGGCAGATTGTTTTAAAGTATAAATTTCCTTCAAGTAAAATGCTGATAAACACATTTGTGAGTATGTGTACACAAAAGGTAGGGAAATTACTAAATATGAAATAAAGGTAATATATTAACTTACTGAAAGTCTTCCTTGCCTCCAGAACTGTTTAACCATAATTAGTTGACACATTACTTCAAATCCCTAGTGAAGATTAGTACATGCACTATCAACATCTGGTGTACTGCAGAAGCAATGTTCTAGCAGTTAAAAAACGAAGAATAAAAACTTAAAAACACTAAAATGTTCAAAGTGGATTTGTACAATCTTTATTTTCCTTTGTTTTTGTTTTGTTGTTTGAGACAGGGTTTCTCTGTGTAGCCTTGGCTGTCCTGGACTCGCTTTGTAAACTAGTCTAGACTTGAAATCACAGAGATCCGCCTGCCTCTGCCTCTGCCTCTGCCTCCCTGAGTGCTAGGATCTAGGATTACAGGTGTGCACACAGTGCCCGGCTCGTTTCTTTATATTTTCAAAACTGACAAGACACATGAAAGTACCTTTGAAAGTTCTAAGAGGGAAGATATATGAATTCTCACAATGAGGTAAGTAGAATTTAAGAAAAGTAAAGCACTCAAAATATCTTTCTGTGCCACACATATGTAAATATTTGCTCTTAGTATTATTATTATGTCTAAGTAAAATTACACATAGAAACCTCAGCAATGAAGATATCCCTTATTTTATACATGTTAAACTTTTTAATATATATAATTCCCTTTACTTGATTGTAAACTGTATGAAAGAATAAACTTTGTAGCTTATTGGAGGGGGAAGGAAATAGAGTTTTATTTTGTTCATCTCTGTAACTTCAGTGTCTAGAGTGCTGCTTGGCCTACAATAAGCACTCAATCAATATTTGTTGAATGAATGAGCTGGCATCAAAAATACCACTTATCACTCAACCACACCCAAGAGTTTATTGCCCAGAACTTCCCCACCTTTGATATCATTGATTCAATACTCCTCTCTGAATTTAACACCCTATCCTTCTATCTTGTTCACTCTGAGATCTCTCAAGCCATTCCTACTCCCAGACCTCACTGAACAATCTTCCACAAACCCTTTTTCATCTGGTCAGCTCCTGTCTTCCCTAGACAGTTTGAATTCTATTACTTTAAATACATTCTTGCCAGTGTCCGCATTAACTCTTAATTTCATTATAAGTATCTGATTTAAAAATAAAAACAAAAACAAAACAAACAAACAAACAAAAAAAAAAAACCCTACTAGCCCTTCTGAGCTCACTTTTGTGATTTTTATGCCTTCATGAAAGCTTCTGGGACCCAGTGCAGAAAAGAATTGGCCTGGTAGATTATTATCCACATGAAGTCTTCATCACCAAGCTCACCTCAACACTGCTTGGCACCACAAATATGCCTCTCTGGGTCTAGTTTGCCCTCCTATTCTCCACAACACTCGAGAATAGCATTGCTCAAATGACTCTAATATGCAGCCCGAACCTGGTCTACCTTAACTCCTGTCCAAGCAGAGACATATAAATGCTTTCTGACAACTTCCTGCTGCCAAATCTATAAAGTTATGCTCATCTATGCCCACTCATGGTGAACCTCCACCCAATTCCAGATCCCCCTTTCATGAGGCATAGGACTATATTAACTATACTGTCCTTCTCATCAGCCTTCAGAGATACTAAATGAAAAGTGAATTCCCTGGATCTCAGTTCCTCTCCTGCTACTACCCCTTCTCTGCTCATTAGAGGCAAATTTCTTTAAGAATTGTACATATTCAGTACCTCTAATTCCTCATCTCCTCAATTATTTCTCAATTCATCAGTCTAGCTTTCTACCTTATAGCACTCAGAAATTGTTTCTACTATGGTTAAGTGTCAGGAACTCTTTTTTTTTTAAAAATACCCTAGTATTATTTAATTAGGCTGAGTTATAAATCAAAACTAATATCACAAGGCCATTCCTTGTCAGCTTGACACCAAAACACATCATTCTGTATCACAACATTCTACCCCCAACCTGCTAAGTTCGTGAAGATCTCATAATCCAAAATACATTTCCTCCAGCTGTAAAAATCATATTAATCTTTTTATTATCATTTATTACAATATAATCATTTTGTATCCTTGCTGTGGCCCACCCACTCCCTCATCTCCTCCCAATCTCACCCTCCCTCCCTTTTCTCCCCCTATGCCCTTCCCCTAGTCCACTGAGTGGTGAGGTCTTCCTCCCCTTCTCTTTGACCTTAGCCTATCAGGTCTCATCAGGACTGGTTGCATTGTCTTCTGTGGCCCAGCAAGGCTGCACCCCCTCACCAGTGGGTAGGTGATCAGAAAGCCTGCCACTAAGTTTATGCCAGAGAAAGTCCCTGCTCCCCTTATTAGAGAACCTACTTGGAGACTGAGTCTATGGGCTATTTCTGAGCCGGGGTTTTAGGTCCCCTCCATGCAGTAGGGTATTAAGAAAAAAAGAAACTACATATTACACACACACACATATATCCCCACAAATCTATAATGAAAACTGTATCTGGTAAGGGTAGGAAACATAACTATCAGTCATGAGCAGAACAGTGCTTCATGAAATCCCTAAGACAAATATGTTCAGAAGGATCTTTTCCTATAATCAATTATCTACACCAGTGGTTTTCAACCTTCCTAATTCTGCAAACCTTTAATACAGTTCCTCATGTTTTGGTGACCTCCAACCATAAAATTATTTTCGTTGCTACTTCATAACTGAAATTTTGTTACTTTATGAATTATAAAATCTTATATGGAGGTTATCTGATATGTGACCCCTATGAAAAGGTCTTTTGACCTCCAAAGGGGTTGAGACACACAGGTTTAGAACTGCTGATCTACAGGGATGTAATTTTATGTACAATACAACTAAACAGGTAGGCAAATAAAGACATTAAATTACTTTAAAAAAAAAGTCAGGAACTCCCCAAATGCAATGAGGAATTCTTTGTCTTTCTCTTCCTAGACTTCTTTTACTCTTTAGCACCACTGACATTTGTTTTGTTTTACTTTGTTTTGTTTCTCAAGACAGGGTTTCTCTGTGTAGCCTTAGGCTATCCTGAAACTTGCTCTGTAGACCAGGTTGGCCTCAAATTCACAGAGATCTGCCTGCCTCTGCCTCCCTAGATTAAAGACATGTGCCACCATGCCCAGCTGTCATTAACTATTTTTAATATAGCCTAAATGACCATTTTTAGTAGAGCTATTACACTTGGAAAAACTATTGAGCTGATATTCAAGATGGAATAGATGGACAGACAGTCGGACAGACGGATGGATAGACGGATAGATGGAGAAAGACAGAGACAGTGAGATATTCAGGGATGAACAATGCTAAAGCAGCAAAACTTCCATCAATAGGAAATTGATTGGTTATAATACATATAATGGTAAACTATGCAGCTATTTAAAAAAGCAGCTCTATCTATGTACTGACACTGAAAGCTTACTACAGGATATTAAATAAAAAATGTGTATTTTATGATGAAGAGATGGAAAGGATGGGTGAATAGATAGGAATATCTTGTTGGTTATCAATTCAGCAAAATCACAGAAAGACAATGTTAAATTTTCTAAGATTTGTTTTTATTTATGTGTACTTACATGTTTGTGCATGTATACCACATGTGTACTCTGCCTGATGTGAATGCTGGGAACCAGAGTCGGGTCCCCTGAAAGAGCAGCAAGCTCTCCTAACCACTGAGCTATCTTTACAACCCCAATGTTTAACTTTTTAAAAAGAAAAATGTAAAAGATACTCTCATATTTTCTTGATAAATGTGAACTGGTAAAAAAAAAAAAAAACTATCAGAATAAGCTAATTTTTCTTTTCTTTTTTTATTCACTTTATATCCTGATCCTAGACCCCCTCCCTTCTCTCCTCCCAGTCCACACTCCCCAATGTCCACATTCAGAGAAGGGGAGGCTCCTCCATGGGTACTAACCCACCCTAGTACATGAAGTTTCAACAGGACTAAGTGCATCCTCTCCCACTGAGGCCTGACAAGGCAAGCCGCTAGGGGAAAGGGATCCAAAGGTAGGGAACAGAGTCAGAGACAGTCCCCACTCTCATTGTTAGGGGACCCACATGATGACCAAGCTGCACATCTGCTACATATGTGCCGGGGGCCTAGGTCCAGCCCATGCATGCTCTTTGATTGGTGGTTCAGTCTCTGTGAGCCCCCATGGTCCCAGATTAATTTACTCTGTGGGTCAGTTGAACTTTACAAAACTTTTTCCAATTGCAATGAAATTTATGATTCATTGTTTAACACCCTACTGAAACGTTCCCCAGTTTAAAAAAAAAAAAAAAAAAAAAAAAAAGACCAGCGTCTGTCTCCACTAGATGTCAAGTGTATGGATGGCCAGACCCAATGCTGGGTTCCTATCACATTGCAAATCCTCATAGCAAATAAAACCACACTTTCAAATTGGTCACTGGTAATAATTTAAAAACACAGACAGACACTAAGAAATTCCTGGTACCTAAACTGAAAAGGCTACACACATGAAATAGAGCAGATATCACAGAAGTTTTCCATCTCTTTAAAATGCCTTAGGTAAAAGGTACTTTTAGATAGTCACAGACATGGAATTGACAATGATCTATAAATTTCATCTCTTCATTTGCTGACACTGTCTAATCTCTGACCTTGTCATTTTCTGTCACAGCCATCTAGACAAATCTCTCAAACTAGATTGTCCACAACACTTCCAGACCTTGGTTGTAGAGTGATGCTGGAAAAAAATGAAACCAGCCTCTGTGACTTGAGGTAGAAACAAATTACAATAATCCATTTTGTTTACTTTTTGCAGTTTTATGGAGGTATGATTAACAAAAGTTGGACACATTTGCAGAAAATATGAGGCTGTGAAACACATATGTATAATCTTGATGGTGCACTCTTCTTTTCATCCTTCTCAAATGCCACTGGAGCCTTACACCACTCTTGTCAGGAGGACCACCTTAGAATACTGGCCTTCCACATCTCTGTCCTCCACAGTATCTCTAGTTCTGCCCTCACTCTTTTGTCTCAACGAAAAAGCTATTTCCCTTTCTGTAAGTCCAGTATCTTTTCCACTTTCATTCTGCTAAATCACCAACCCTCAGCTTCCTCGGGGACCCTATATCATCTAATCCTATGTGATTGACTCATAAACAGGCTTCTCTCTATCCTGTATTTAAAGCAACACAAAATGAATACCCTGATGTTCCCTGAGCTTTGTCTCCTTCCCACCAGAGCCAAGCTTCTTTAGTATAAATATGACATTTTCCTGGCCTGGGGGTGTAACTGACTGGTAGATTACTTGCCTACTATGCATGAGACCATGGGTTTGAACTCTACCATAGGAAAAATAAGATATTTTTAAGAAATCATCCATCCTTAATAAGAGCATGAAGAAAAAAAAATACTCTTGATAGTAAATATGTAAACCCTCTGAGGTACTAAATGGGTCTATGCCATATTTTTTTTTCATTGATAATGATGGTGTGTATTTATGGGATATATTATAGAAAGATTCATCTATTCCTTTAAGAGTTTAAGAATATACAATGAATTAGCAGTGGTCAGCATGCAGTGCAATAAATGACTAAAACTTATCTATCCAGTTCAAGTGAAACTATTTATTCATTGATCAATTCTGCCCTCACCCAGAAAGTCAGTTACTACAATGATTTTTCCAGGGACTGGGAAGATGATTCAGTGGGTACATTCTCTAATGAGGACCTGAGCTCATTCATTACAGAATTCATGTATAAAGCCTGATACAGGCAGGGAGGCTAGAAATTGGAAGATTGCTGGGGTTCACTGGTTGCCAGCCTAGCCAGACCATGGTGAGCTCTAGATCAATGAGAGACTCTGTTTCAAGGGAATAATAAAGCAACAATAATAGATCTGGATGCCTAAAGCCCTCCATCACCTCTATGTTCACAACCACAAACTCATGTGTGAATGCACATATACATCACACACCCATACAAAGCTGTTCCACAGAAATAGTTGTATATTTTTGACCATTGTGCAAGAATGTTCAATGAAGCTTCTTGGAAGCTTGGACAAGTGTGGCAGGCAGAGAAGATGGAGACATATGGAAACATACATGATACAGTTTGAAAGTAAGATCAACAAAAACTCAAACACTATAAGAATTGAGCTAAGAAGAAGGAGACACAAATCATGGGTAACCCAACATTCGTGGTTCAATCAACTAAATGGATAATGGTGCCCTCTTTTCTTAGTCATGGGAAGATGAAGGGAAGGATTAAAGATGTTAGGGTAGTCAATAATCCTCATTTGACAATCTTACCCTTGAGGCATCTGTCAAATGACACACAGAAATGTCAAATAGGCTATTAAGAACATGAGGCATCAGAATAGAAGAAAAGCCCAGAAGACAAATATGAATGATGGCTGTCCTCATAGATGTTACAATAGTGGTGCTGAAAGAGAGGAAGTTTTGGGGTGAAGAAAAGTCTATAGGCTGAGCCCTGAGACACTCCAATGTTGTGTTTGGAGAGATAAGTTTTAAAGAGCTTGGACAGTTATTTGTGCAAACTTAAATTTCAAAGAAGATAACACACAATAAATGTTGAGAAGTACACAGTTACTACCTTTTCCAGGGCCTACTTCCTTCCAAGTCCAATGTTATCAAATAGATTCTGGACTTCTTTCTGGTTGGATACTTCAAACAGCATTTAAACAAAATAGCACTTTTGTTTTGCTTCACAGTTGTTGCCTACTCTTATATAAAACCAGTATACAACTAGGCAGGTGTTGTAAAGGCACTACTCAGCTGGAACTTCTCCACACAGTCCATTACCTAATAACCACTTCACACCTAAGAAGGCTAAAAGGCAACAAGACTAAAAACCTAATTTGTGGCATGTGTTATTCTTTTGGGCTTTTTACTTCCCTATTGCAGTCACCTTCTGTATCCTCTCTCTGACCTTGCCAAATGCCTGAAAGACCTCAGGACATCTGATAATTCACACCTCCCTTTCCAGTGCTGCCACTGTTAAGATGAACTAAGGAGAGGCACTAAATACAAAAGACAGCAATTCCTATCCACATGGCCTTTGTGTTCTGAAGGAGAGGTGAAACAATCAATAATCAAAACAAATGTAGGAAGAAGGTAGAAAGAATGCTCAAGAGGGCTGGAGAGATGGCTCAGTGGTTAAGAACCCTGGCTGCTTTTCCAGAGGACCCGGAGTTCAATTCCCAGCACCTTCATGGCAGCTCACAACTGTCTATAACTCCTATTCCAGGGGATCCAGCACCCTCATTCAGACATAAATACAGACAAAATACCAATTCACATAAAATAAAAATAAATAAACTTTTAAAAAGAGAAAAAAGAATTTTTAGGGAAAGGGTTTCAATTGTAAGTGGACTGGAAAAGTGACAGTCTTGAAAGAGAGGTGTAATACTAATGTAGGAACCCCTACTGTGGGTTACATATAGCTCAGCATAGTTTCTTCTTATTTCTCTTGAAGACATGGCATCCCCAATCCCTAGCACAAATATTTGTGCTTCAAGATCCAGTTACTGCCTTTACAGAGATTACAGCCTTCCAGATGGAAAAACAGAATGATGTTCAGACCTTTGTCAAAATATAAATAACGCCCTTAAAGATAGTATAACTAGTCATTGTCCTCAAGGGAAGGAAGTATGTTTTCAATGAGATTGTCTCAAAGGCAAGGACTTTAAGCTAAATCCTGAAAGATGAATAGGAAATAATGAGTGACAAGCTTTCCAGAGGAAAGAAACAACAGTTTAAGCAAAGTTCCAGAGGTGAGGTTGAGGAAGACACATTCTCCTATCTATCTCTGCCTAAGCTACAAATAAGAAGGGCTCACTATGACAGTTTACCTGATGTGGCTTTGTTCCATACACATATTTTTAAAAATATTTATTAATTTTATGTATATGAGTGTTTTATCTGCATTTACATTAGCCAGAGAGGGAATCAGTTCACTTTATAGATGGTTGTGAGCCACCATGTGGTCGCTGGGAATTGAACTCATGACCTCTGGAAGAGCAGACAGTGCTCTTAGCTATCTCTCCAGCCCCCATACACATATTTTTTGACAAATACTTGTAAGCTGCTTATAACTATTGTTTCTCCCCTGGCCTTCAGGAAAGGAAAAAGTTGAATCAGGTGCCCATCCCTAGAATCCAGGAACACACCTCTAAAATACAGGATTATGCTCTCTTCAAGACAATTACCAGAGCTGAGAGCCTTGGGAGTTTCAGTCATCTGGCAACATTCAGGGGTATGTACTTAACAACAGCAACATGCAATTGGCCTTATGTTTGACATTAACTGAGTTAAGAAATGAATGAGGTGGTTCAACTCCCCCACGGTACATCCAAGATGGAACCAAGGACCAAAGTTTAGCTTCATATAAGCTCTAAACCGTAAGAGTGTAATTTGGGGCACCACAATTAACCTCTCCGTCTCCTTTTCATTAGAACACGGTTGTAACTGTAGCATCTACTACACAGAATTAGTATGAGGCTGGTCTGAGATACTATGAGAACTTATCACCATGCCAAATTTCATCTAATCATTATAGCATCATTATGGTAGTTCCAACCTTGAAGAGAAAGTGCTCAAAAACAAAAACCAGAAAGAATGCTTCATACACTCACAGACCAATAATGCCAGAACAGGCCTCCAAGCTCAAGTTTACCACTCTGACCTAGGGTGCAACATTTGAAATCATGTTACCAATGTCATCTGCTGCTCAAAGGGAGCCTCACAAACCAGTTTTGCGGGGGCTTTTTCTACTAGGGTTTCCAGTAGGTGCTTACACACACACAAACACATACCAAGAAAAAATTGCCATAGATCTCTGTGCTGAACATTGTTTTCACTACTTCAGGGTAGATTTACACTTTAGTGTAAATTAACTCCCTAATAGCAACTATTTCCAGACAATAAGGATAAGAAAGAGCAGAGAAGTTTCCAGTTAAAAAATAGAAGCAGGGTACAAATGTGGTGTTGCACACCAGTAAAAGCACTTTGGAAGGTAGAGGCAGGAGGATTGCTAGCCAGTGTGAGTCCAGCCTGGTCTACATAATGAATTCCAGACCAGCCAGAGCTACAATGAGACCCTGTCTCAAAGTAACAAAACAGAGAGGAGGAAAAGTGAGGTAAGAATTGCCCAGGGATATAGGGAACTACTTTCTCGCAGACACGCGGGGCTTAGGCTCAATCCTGGTAGAAGCAGAATGCTAGGTCCTCTGGTCCTGAAACAGTAACATAGTAAAGGAAGAAAGGTTTGGTTAAAGCAAAACACATCACTTTTTTAAGCGACCAGAATTTTTAACCAAATTATTTTGCCATCAACTTCTCCCCCATCATATCTCCTCCAATGTTACAGGCTGGAGAAACACTGGTGTCCTTCTGCCAGGAACAACCCCCCCTCCTGCTTGAAGATGGCATGATAAAGGAGTTGAGCTCTAAAGTAAACTGGGTCTCCAGCTCCAAGCCCAAAGGGAGCCCACTGAGGCAGAACTCAAGAGTCAACTGACCTTTAGCCTGTACCTGTGATGGAGAGACAAGGCAAAGCTTGGAAAATAGAAGCCTGGAGTTCGGAAACAGCAATGGGCCATAGAACACGCTAGACTAGCCAAACCCTGAGAGAAACAGTAAAAAAAAAAAAAAAAAAAAAAAAAAAAAAGGTGACTAGCCGCCAAGTCCAAGCACACAGCTCTGCTAGAATCCTGTGGCAGCCTGCGCTAAGGCCAGCTCTCTCTCCAGAAGGGCCAAGGCTAGCAGGAACAAGCCCGGGCACCCTGGGCCAGCGATACCTGTGGAGAGGCAGCACCCAGAAACATGGTCTAAAGGAACCAGGGAGAATCAGCCCCAGAGAAGGAAAACTGGCAAGGAGGGACCGCCAGGAGCAGACAGAAGGCACCTGGGGGTGCGGTCCCTAGACGCAGGCACAGCAGAAGAGCCTGAGTAACAGCTGGGGCGGGAGGAGAGGGACAGCTCACAAGGTACAACAGGACACACGTCTCCGAGATGGTGGTGGGGGGTCAAGAGACACAGTGCTGGAGGGTCCGCGAAGTCCCAGACAGAAGGCGAAGGGGCGCTCAGGCACTAGCTGCCACCTACCTGTCACCTGCAACAGGTGCTAGTAGGAGCTCAAATGTATAGGTGCTGTGTCTGGGAGGGTCTCTAGCTCCAAAAACACCAATACAGCAACCGGGGCGGCCGGCCCTACTCACCCTCCCAGGAGGCGGAAAAAGCTGTAACTTTCCCTAGAGCGGGGAGGAGCTGGACTCTTAAAGGGGCCGCACAGAGCGCAAGGATATTTTAGCAGAGGGCCAACTAGCACAGAAGAGTTCTGGGAACAAAAGCCTTAAGGAAGGCACTGGAGGAATTTCCTCCTCCACCATTTAAGTCTACCTTTGCTCACACTATTTGATGATGAGGGTTGGGGGAAAATTTTTTCACTTACTTCTTTGTTCAGAAAGCCAAAAGTTGTCTGTCAAGTACTTCTAAGAAATCAAGAGTCTTACTGGGGGAGGGAAAGACATCTTCAGTGGTGGAGGTATTGGTAAGGGGCCCAAGTTCCTGTAAATAATTACCCAGGACCCTGTAAGCAATCCTAAGGAAATGGATTGGGTCATCAAAAATAAATAAATAAAATTAAAAAAAATAATAGAAGGGTGACTAGATAAAAAAAAAAAAAGAAAGAAAGAAAGGAAGTCAGCGGGAGTGAGAAGGTAACAGGAGAGGGTAATGGTAAAGAGGTAAAAAGTGGAAAAAGAGTCTGAATTTTATTTTGGGGAATATTAATATATGTGCACTCAGACTGACTTTTCTGTTTTTTTGGGGGCAAACAAAAGTACCTTTTAAAGAAAGTAAATAGATTAAATTCATAAATTCATACTCAAAGATATAACTGGTTAAAATACTCATTAGAAACTAGACAACAAACTAGAACAATAGTGGGATGCTTTAGCAAACAGTTCTGGGGGGTTGTACATAGCATTTACCGAGTAATGACCAAATAAGCTCTTTTGTAACTAGTAGCAGGAATGTATGCTGCTTAAAGACCCTCTTTGAAAGCAAGCATGTGGATGTCTATCAATACACACTAAAATGCTTACATTTACCCACATCTCTACCTTCCTCTCTGTCTCTATTTGCTTCACATCAGCCATGAAAGGTAAGCAGATCTCATCTATCACCAGCAATTAAACATACTCAAATTTCTACCACCTTAAAAGAAGATAAGTGTCTCACACATATGCAAGATCTCTCTACACCTCGTTCAAGGGTCAGTTTATTGAAAATGTACTTCACAGGTGAGACATGTCTCCAATTTCTCACTCTTTTTTCTCATTCATTTCTCAACTCTTGGCAATCTAGCTTTCTTCCTCCACTGAAACTGAGCTAAACAAGATATTCAACCAATGATCTCTGTGTCAATAAATTCCTTGATAAACAAACAAATAGAGTATTGCTGGTTCTTATCTTGCCTGACCTCTTCCCTACATTTAGACCCAATAGCCAGTTCCTTATCCCTGAAATGATTTCTGTGCTATCTGTGACATCATGCTGTCTTGTTTTTACTCCTAGTATTTTGCCTTCTCCTCCATTTCCTTGGTAGGGTTCATGTTCTGCTGTCATGTCAGATGATTTCAGAGTGAAGATAAATATGCTCTCTCTTTCTCTAAATGGTATCTTTCATCTATATGACTATGACTGTAACTCTATAATTCTTCCCAGATGGCTACATTGAGCTCTGTTCTCTTAACATCTCCAATCAGATATGCTGCAAACACCTCAAATTTAACACAACCAAAGCTGAACCCATCAGCTTTCTCTTATATTTGTTCTCCCCCCCACCCCGGAGGGATTCTTAGTAAAAGACAAACCTGCCACTAGAGGCAGACACTTGGCAACTAAAATAGAATATGATACATAGTAAGCCCTGAGCAGCAATTGTGCTATGGACTGGTTACTGAATGAACCCTGAGGAAACAGAGATGGGAACAAATTTTCTGTTCCAATATAAACTAGAATTAAAAAAAAAAGATAAAGGTAGTTCAATAGTAAGGAAAAATATTTTATAGTCTTACAAATGGAATATTATGATCCATTTATATATAAACAGTTTATATAAACAGTTTATGATAAAATGCTTATACTATTATAATATGATATATTTTATTTGAATATATTATGTATAATATATAATATTATTTGAAAGTAGGGTACAACATTTAATAAAGAATATGATTATACCAATGGAAATAGAATGTTTGGAACTATACAAAAATAACAATAATAAATATTTGTAAGTAACAAAACATGGAATTTTTGTTTTCTCATTGTTCTTTATTTTTCAACTTCCTTATGAATATATATGGCTTTGATAATACCAATTTTTTTTTATCTTATTAATTTTTAATTTTTTAAATTTTATGTCTCTATCTGTTTTACCTACCTGTATGTGTGAGCATCACAAGCAGACAGTGTCTGCAGAGGCCAGAAGAAAGTGTCAGATCTACTGGAACTGGAGTTACAGACAGCTGTGAGCTGTCATGAGGGTGCTGGGAATTGAACCCAGATCCTCCAGAAGAGCAACTGGTGCTCTTCACTGCTGAGCCATGTCTCCAGTCCCAGTACCAAAAATCTTTTAAAAAAGAATTTTAATAGGAAAAAATCATTCTAACTTTGGTAGACAAAGCAATAAAAATCCACCTCAGGGCTCTGACACATGACTTTTTTTTTTCTTTTGAGAAAAAGGAGAGTTTATTTATTTATAATTTTTAGAACTTTTTTCCACAACTTATTCATTATATATCCCTATTGAAGCCCCCTCCCCCAATTACTCCCAGTCCCTCTCTTCTTCCTTCTTCCCCACATCCCCTTACCCTAGTCCACTGAAAGGGGGAGTTCTCCACCATTGCCATCTGCCCATAACTTATTAAGTCTCATTAGGACTGCCTTGATCCTCTTCCTCAGTGGCCTGGTAAGACCTCATCACCAGCGGCTAGTGACCAAAGAGCAGTCAACCAAGTTCGTGATAGGGGCAGCACCTGCTCCCCTAACTCAGAGATTCATATGGAGACTGAGCTGCAAATCAGCTACATCTGAGCAAGGGGTCTATGTTCTCTCCATGTATAATCTTTGGTTGGTGCATCAGTCTCTGCAGGAGAGTCTGAACTCAGGGTTTTTAGCTTTGTTGGTCTCCTTGTGGGGCTCCTGTCCTCTCCATGTTTTTCTATCCCACCCTCTCCCTTCTTCCAGAAAACTCCCTGCATTGTGCCTAAAGTTTGGCTATGAGTCTTAGCATCAGCTTCAATCCCCCGTTGGGTGAAGCCTTTCAGAGGATCCTCTATAGTATACGCTCCCATCCTGTTTCCTATGTTCCACCACTTCTCGTGTCTATGCTGTTTGCCCTTCTGTATAAGATTTAAGAATCATCCCTAGGGTCCTCCTTAGTGTTTAGCTTCTTTAGGTCTGTAGATGGCTATCCTATATTATATTTCTAATATCAACTTATAAGTGAGTGTATACCATACCTGTCTCTCTGTTTCTGGATTACCTCACTCAGGATGATCTCTTCTAGTTCTATCCATTTGCCTGCAAAATTCAGAAACATGACTTTTTAATGCCCTCCTCTATCCTAAAGTGTGAAAAAAACCTTCAAAAATAACAACTTCTTGCTTTTGTGAAGCTTTGACAACTAAGCTGTAGGTTGGAGTGGGACAGTCTGTGGACTTTGTTTTATGCACACACACACACACACACACACACACAGACAGACAAAGCTGGCTTGTGGAAACACCTATTTTTGCATGTGGTCTTTAGTAAGAATTAAAATATCTTCAATCAGAATTAACCTAAGAAAACATTTATTCCAACACCCTTTATTACTCGGCACCACATTAAGGTTTTTCTTCCATGTTTGCAATTTCTCACTCATCAAGAGCTACCTCATTTAAAGGATACAAAGATATGAGTCTTGTTCTCTAAAACAGCCTTACTTACCCAGCAGTAAGTGCAATGAGTCAAACATCAACAACAAACAAAACAAAACTGGTCACTGACCTTTTTACACATAGTCTGTACTTTGCAAATTGCTGTCACTTTTGGATGGATGCTTCCTGACTGCTTCAATATTTTTTTTTTGTTCAGATTCTACGGAATATTTTGAGGAGTCTAACAATTCAAGCAAATTCAGACAATGTCTTATGAAAACATGTAATCACACATGGGGGAGCTCTAAAATGGGGGACAGTAGGACACAAAAGATATGAAAGTGGGGGAAATAAAGTGGGGGTCTTTGACTTGTGAGGGTGAAGGAGAGCAATAGGGAGGAAGAGAGATACAAAACACTAAGGATGACTGGAAAAAAACCATAGAGAAACCCATTGTTTTATGTTTACTTAATATAAATGCACATATAATTCATATGTACATATGGGAATACAACTACAAATAGTTGAAATGAAATTATGTCACTGGGAGTGATAATTGTCCCCTCAAAAGTCATACACTAATAAAAACCCTGGTACTAGGTTTGGGAAGCCTCCCTTCAAGTTGTTGGTCAGGGGAGTTCAAGGGACTCCCAAAACAACATAGGCCATTGATGTTGCCTTTAACTGCAGCACAGAACTTGAATTTAAGACCTTCTTGCTAAAGATGCCACATACTTCGGACACAGAACTAGGAGGAATTGAACTAGAATTCATCTGGAGGTTTTCCTCCCTAAAGAATAGCTCTCACTGACTCTGAGTTTGATGCAAGCTGCCAAGGGAGAAAAGCAATCAATAGTCATTCCCAGTGGTAAAGCTAGGGAATGACAATGACTGGACTCTCAGAATAGCTCCAGTGGTGTTATAAGGGTGCAACAGTGGCCCTCATATCTTGGAGGTACCCAACAATCATGTATCTAATTTAACTTAATATCAGTTTAAGTATTCATGCCTGGTAGTATTGGTATTATAGAGCTGAATTTTTATTGTCTTTTCTTTTTCTCGGAAACAGAGATTTTTATTTATTTATTTTTTTTATTTAACTTTTATTAATTACACTTTATTCATTTTGTATCCCCCCATAAGCCCCTCCCTCCTTCCCTCCCGATCCCACCCTCTCTCCCCTTTCTGCATGCATGCCCCTCCCCATGTCCACTGATTGGGGAGGTCCTCCTCTCCTTCTTTCTGATCTTTGCTGAGCCTGATGGCCAACTGATGGGCAGAGTGAATGGAATTTTATGTAAGAAGTGGGAAATAGTAAGAGCCTGAGGACAGGAACTCCACAAGGAGAGCAACAGAACAAGAAAATTTGAATACATGGAACTTCCCAGAGACTCATACTCCAACCAAGGACTATTCGTGGACAAAACCTAGACCCTGACAATGCAGCCACTTCTGATGAGAACTGATAGACTAAAATCGGAAACAGAGTTTTTATGTATAGCATTAGCTGTCCTGGACTTGGCTTTGAAGACTAGGCTGGTCTTCAGCCTCATAGCAATCGACCTCTGCCTCTCTGAGTGCTGCAATTAAAGGTGTGAGCCACCATGCCTGGATTATTGTCACTTTCTTAAACCAAGATAATCCCAAATACATTCTAAATGCTTATATCTACAAATAAATTAGCTTTCATAACTTGTTAAAGAAGCTTCTTTTTGTAACAGGAGGAAACCATCATAGAAACCCATAATGGTCAAAATACAGAGAGCAACTGACTTTGAGATGCCCATATCCAATTGAGGTATTTGCAATACAACCCTTATAGAGGGGATTGAAAGACTGTAAAAGCTAGAGGACCAGGGCATCTTCTGGAAAATAGTGAATATATATATATATATATATATATATATATATATATATATATAGTCAGGTAGCAGCAACACAATATAATCTCCTAAACAAGATTTGCACAATGACAGCACCAGCTGACATTTTAACATGGTTGCATACCTAGGTGAAGAGCTACAGGCAATTAATGGCCTATGGAAGGAGGTTCAGTCCTCTCCAGGAACAAGCATCCTGATAGGTTATCCAATCCTAAGTGGCTAGCTCTAAACATAGAAACAATATTAAATTATCTCAGCAACTTGTGTGTGTGTGTGTATGTGTACACATTTGTTTGTATATTGAATCTTCAATAACATAAAACTAAATTAAAATATTTAACCAGGAATTTATACTTACCTTGTTTGTGATATGTAATCTCCTATCCTATAGATAATGTTTGGGTTAAATGAGTTGATAAATTTTTCATGTTGAGAGGTTTCTGGCTACTAAAAACTTGAGAGATTTTCCTCAGCTTCAAGTGACAAGACACCTCAGTATTTTGCAATTACTCTTTAAAAGTTTGAAGTGTTTCCCAAAATACATAAACAGTCATGGTTGGTGGCATAGGCAGTCCATTGCCATTGAGAGGCTGAGGTGGAAAGACCAAGTATCTGAAACAAGCCTGGGATATATAGATAACAGTCCACCCCTCAAACACAAGTCATAAAAACAAAGTTATTACCAATAAAATTAAAATAAAAACACTGTGTGTCCTCGTCCATCTATGTGTTTTCACTGTCTCAGTTTTAGGCTTTATCATTCCTATGTGTGTATTCATTTGTTATATACATATCTATCTTTAAATAATGTCTAATATTTTGCATAAATCATATTACTCCATATGAAGCTGTATTATCTTTTGCAGGTTTTGTCCTCACTCAACATTATTCTTGTGTGACTTTATCCCTGTTGGCAGATGCAGTTCATTTATTTTCATTGCTATATCACATTTTCAAACATGAAACTATTACAATTTACATATTTATTCTCCTCCTACCAAAAACTGTTTAATTGTCAAAGTTTTAATCCTGGTTGCCAGCACAACACCTTTGTAAAAGCAACAGAAAAACCAGGTTTCTTGACAAACTACAGTGACTCTATGAATATAAGGTAGAAAATGTAGATTTAGTCTCTCAGTCAGGAACAGGGTTTCTCACTGGGTACAGCGCCACACACCTATAATCCCAGCTCTCGGGGAGGCAAAGGCAGGCAGATCTCTGTGAGTTCAAGGCCAGCTTGGTCTACAAAGTGATTCCAAGACAGCCAAGGCAACACAAAGAAACCCAGTCTGAGGAAAAAAAAAATCAGGGATTTTCAGTGTTCACAGTGCAGCCATTTAGAACAAAGAGTGCTTTATTGGGAGATGGAGTGGGCTCTTCTCTAGGATGTTGAACAGCACCTCTGACATCTATTCACTAAATGCCAGTAGCATTTCCTCAACTTATATCAACCAAAAAAAATGTCTTCAGATATTGCCAAATTACTACAGTTGAGAATGTCATGATATACTCAGTACCATCAATGTGTGAAGTATTTCAGTAGGTACTGAGGGAAGGCAGAAGAAAAGACAAATGTTGAAAAGAAGCCCACTCATTCAAACATATGTACTGAAACTCTACTATGAGCAACATGTACTGTGGTAAGCAGTGAGATTTGAATGAGTCTTTCCTCCGGGATTTCACAGTTTATTAAGTAAGGTATGGAAAGACAGGCAAATGACAGAAATAAATAACATATTGAAAATGTAAATCTAGGGAGATGGCTATAGGAATATCTAAAAGGATATTTACACCAGCCAGATTAGGAATGGTTAGTAAAGAACCTGTTTGAATGAAAGGTTTGAATGAAAATGCCCCTCAAAGGCTGTCTCTAACTCTGTTGCCTGCCTTTGGATCCCTTTCCGCTTGATGGGCGGGCTACCTTGTCTGTCCTCACTGGGAGAGGATATGCTTAGCCCTGCTGTGACTTGATGTTCCAGGGCAGGTTGGTATCCATGGGGGACCTCCTCTTCTATGAGGAGAAGATGAGGGGTGAATGGGGAAACAGAATGTGAGGGTCAGACTGGGAGGAGAAGGGGGGGTGAGCTGAAATCAGGATGGAAAGTGAATAAATAAATTAATTAATTGAAAAAAAAAATGTCATCAGATAGCATCTGAGACTCCTGGTGGATATCCCTCCACTTTGCTACAAGCAGTCTACCTGATGTTCTTACCAATGTATTTAGAAAATGCCTTGATTTATGACCTTATTTGTAACTAAAAACTTTATAAAATCATACAAAAGTAATTAGTAAAAAAAAACCACAAACAAACAAAAAAGAAAGATAATGGTCCCCATAGGCTCATATGTTTGAATAGTTGGTTCCCAGTGGATGTAATTGTTTGGGTAAGATTAACGTTGGAGAAGGTATATCATCAGTGGTAGGCTTTAAGATTTCAAAAGACTCATGCTATTCTAAATGTGCTACTCTGTCACCCATTTGTGGATCAAAATATGAGCTCTCAGCTCTTCCTACCTCCAAGCTCTCATTACTCCATCACAGATTCTAGCCCTCTGGAACTATAAGCCCAAATAAGTGTTTTCCTTTATAAATTGCCTTAGTCATGGAGTTTTATCACAACAATAAAAAGCAACTAATGCAGTATCTCTGGAAAAAGTTAGGTTCTTTGACTCTTAAAACATAAGTAGGATTAGGATTTAGATCAAGGTTGAAAGATATTGCAGAAGAAAAATAGCACACAGCAAAGTAAAAGGGCAATACACTCTAAGTAATGTACAATGGAACTATGAAGAAAGTAGTGTTTTTACAGCATGAAGTGCTAGGAAAAATTATGATGGGTGAAGATAAAAAGATGGTGTGTTGGCAATAGATTGATACACATATGAAGTCACACAGACTGTTATAGTACACTTAAGACAGTACACATAAGATCTGTCTAGGTTCAAACAGATAGAAATACATGGAGTGGGGGAAGTGGATACAAAATCCATCTCTATCCAAGAGGCTATTTGCAATTGAAACACTCTGGGAAAGGGAAAATCAATTTTCTCCAATAGAGTGTCATTTTGTATATCAACCAAACTCCAGTGCAAGACCCATGTCCAACACAAAATGCACTCCATGAATTTGTGTGTAGGGAGGTAAGTTTGTATGTGTGTGAATTTTAATTTTGACATTTTTTGGCCTTATTGGTTGTTGCATTTTAATTTTTTGTTTTTGTGATTATTTTTAAAGAAAAAGAAAAAAAACATGATTTTGGGCAAGTAGGGACGTGCCTATGATTTGAAAGGAGTTAAGGGAAGGTAAAATATGATCAAAACACATTGCATGAAAGAATAAACAAGGGCAGTAAAAGATGGTGGTGACCAGCAGACACCATATCTGAGGGGCACAGGATCCAAAAATCCAAAATTGCTGAAACCAGAACATTCATATTGAGGCTTCCTGGGCAACAGGGGAAAACCTGTGAGCTGGGACAGTTTGGATCCAGGTCACCAGTGGACTTCTCCAGGGACTGAGAGTGGTGAATATTCAAACCCCCTGCTCTTCGCCTTGCCCCAAGCATGGGTCTCGCCACTTGGCTGAGGGCAGTGATTGCCCCAAGCACAAGCTTTCATGGTCAATGACACAAGCTGGCCTCCCAGAACTGCAGCTGTGGCAGGACAGCAGCTAGTCCAAGCAGGAGCCTCAGGACTCTGTGACTGAGACTGTATAGGCAGCTACCCAAAATACAGGCCTCCCTACCTGGCAGCCAAACACTGGACACCACTGAGCTGATAGATTTCCTACACTCTCATTCGCACCTGTAGGAACAAATCTGACAGTAGAGAACTAGGGGAAGCCCTGTGCTTTCTGATTAAGCCTGCAAGCCAGTGAGTGCACCTTTAATTGAGTGCATGCAGAGCCCCAGATCGAGGGTCCCTCTAGCTAACAACCAGACATCAGATCCCCCCCACCCCCACACACTGTGAGCAACATAGGGATCCATGGGACAGCATTCTCAATACTGAAACCCCTGTTATGAGGGTCTCCCAGTGGAGTCCAGGCAAACAATTCCTGGAGCCCGGACAGATTTTCATACCAGGAGGACAATATGACAGGCCTACAGGCCACTGAAGTATTCAGGGCACCTCTGCATGCACATTGCACCCTTGAACAGAGCTATCACCCCCTGCACACCCCCTCCTGTGCTTAAGCTCCACCCTTCCAGGCATCTACAGGCTCAGTCAAGGCAAACTGTCACTCACTAGCCCACACTTGCACATTTTCGCCTGCAACCTTCCTCCCTTTGATACAGTTGAAACAGAAACATCCACTCTCAAACCCACGGACCTCTCTCATCTTCCTGAAGAATACTCCAGACACCAGAGACAGACAAACCCAGTCTGAAGTACCAACTCCAGGACAAACAGCGAGGGTTACAGGTAAGCAGATGGCTAGAGGTGGGAGTAAGAACACATCAAACAAAAATCAGGACATCATAGTATCACCAGCAAACCCCAAAATCAATGGATATTTTGGTTCATTAAAAATATAGGAAAATGATTTTAAAGCTATGCTTATCCAGTTATTAGAGGCATATAAAGAGGAAACAAAGATGAGAACTGATAGACTAAGATCAGAAAGGAGAGGAGAACCTCCCCTATCAGTGGACTTGGGGAGTGGCATGCATGCAGAAAGGGGAGAGAGGGTGGGATCGGGAGGGAAGAAGAAAGGGGCTTATGGGGGATACAAAATGAATAAAGTGTAATTAATAAAAAAAAGAAAAAGAAAAAATATTTGGCAAAAAAATATAGGAAAATGATTTTAAAGCTATGCTTATCCAGTTATTAGAGGCATATAAAGAGGAAACAAAGTTCTCAAAGAAATACAGGCAGATACAGCAAAACAAATAGAGGCACAAATAGTAGCATATAGAGAGGAAACAAACAAACAAAAAACTAGAGGACATTATGGAAAGACAGGAATCCATATTCAAACAGATGAAGGAAATCTTGCAAGACATGAAAACAGAATTAGAATCAATAAAGAAAACACACACAGAGAAAAACCTGGAGCTAGAGAAATTTGAGAAAAGATCAGGAACCACAAAGGTAACCATCACCAACAGAATACAAGAGATGGAAGAGAGAATCTCAGACACTGAAGATATAATTGCAGAAATTGATACATCTCTCAAAGAAAAAGTAAAATCAGGAAAGTTCCAAACACAAAACATTCAAGAAAACATGGATGCAAAGAAAAGAAGGAGAATAATAGGTATAGATGAAAAAGAAAACTGCAGGCTCCAAGGTCCAGAAAATATTTTTAAGAAAATTATAGAAGAAAAATTTCCCAACTTAAAGAAAGAAGATAATCAAGAAAGTGGACACAGGCGAAGGTGATTAATCCTCATTTAGAAAGACAAATGGGATGTGCATTGAACTTATGACAGGAGTCTACCACAAAAGGCATCTGAAAGACTCTACGTAGCAGTGTTTCAAAGCAGACACTAAGACTCATAACCAAACCCTCGGCAGAGTGCAGGGAATCATATGAAAGAAGGGAAGTTAGTATGATATGGAAAAGATAGGAGCTCTACAAGGACCAAATATATCTGGGCAAAGGGTCTTTTCTGAGACTGACACTCAACCAAGGACCATCTATGGATATAACCTAGAACTTCTGCTCGGATGTGGCCTGTGGTAGCTCAGTAACCAAGTAGTTTTCCAAAGTAAGGGGAACACGGACTATTTCTAACAGGATCTCAAGGGCAGGCTGTTTGACACCCCCCCCCCAGGGGAGGAGCAGTCTGTTAGGCCACAGAAGAGGACTTTGCAGCCAGCCCTGAAGATACCTGATAAAACAGGGTCAGATGAAAGGGGAGGAGGTCCTCCCCTATCAGGGGACTTGGAAAGGGGCAGGGAGGAGACCAAGGAGGGAGTGTGGGGTTGGGGAGGGAATGAGGGAGCAGGATACAGCTGGGACACAGAGTTAACAAAATGTAACTAAAAAGAAAAATAAAATAAAAATAAAAAAAATAAAAATAAAAATAAAAATTTAATCGAAAAAATCTATCAATATCAATGGCCTAAACTCTTCAATAAAAAGACACAGACTAACAGAATGGTTGTTGCAACAGGATCCAACATTCTGCTTCATCCAAGAAACACACCTCTGCAACAAAGAAAAACACTACCTCAGAGCAAAGGAATGGAAAATTTTTTTCAAGCAAAAGGACCCAGAAAACAAGCTGGAGTAGCTATCTTAACATAGATAATAGACTTTCAATAATAATAAAATAGACTTTTAACCAAAATTATTCAAAAAAGATGAGGAGGTGTACTTCATTCTCGTCAAAGGAAAAATCCACTAGGAGAACATCACAATCCTGAATATCTATGCCCCAAATACAAAGACACCTACATTTGTAAATGAAACATTATTAAAGCTTAAATCACACATGGATCCCAGCACCTTAACAGTGGGAGACTTCAACACTCCACTCTCACCAAGAAACAGAAACAAAAAACAAAACAAAACAAAAAAACAGAAACAAAAAACAAAACAAAACAAAAAAACCCAGGGTCAAATGGTTTCAGCACAGAAATTTACCAGACTTTCAGGGAGGAGCTAACTCCAAACTATTCCACCAAATAGAAACAAAAAGAACATTACCAAACCCATTCTAGGAAGCCACAGTAACCTTGATACCTAAACCATACAAAGACTCAACAAAAAAGAAAACTTCAGAACTATCTCTCTTATGAACATTGTTGCAAAAATACTCAAGAAAATACTTGCAAAGAGAAGGCTTCATTCCAGGCATGCAGAATGATTCAATATACAGAAATCCATCAGTGTAATCCACCATATGAACAAACTGAAAGAGAAAAACCACACGATCATTTCCTTAGATGCACAAAATGCATTTGATAAAAACCAACACCCATTCACGTTTAAAGTCTTGGAGAGATCAGGGATAAAAGGCACATACCTAGACATAGTAAAGACAATAAACAAAAATACAACAATAGTAAAGCAAGCATAGAGCCAACATCAAACTAAATGGAGAGAAACTTAAGTCAATCCCACTGAAATCAGGGACAAGGTAAGGTTGTCCACTCTCTCCATATCTCTACAACATAATACTTGAAGCTCTAGCTAGAGCAATAAGACAACTAAAGGAGTTCAAGGGGATACAAATCAGAAAGAAAGAATTCAAAGTGTCACTATTTGCAGATGATATGATAGTATACATGAGTGACACCAAAAATTCAACTAGAGAACTCCTTCAGCTGATAATCACCTTCAGCAAAGTGCCCGGATACAAAATTAACTAAAATAAATCAGTAGCCCTCCTGCATACAAAAGAGAAAAGGGATGAGAAAGAAATTAGGGAAACACCCTTTACAATAGCCACTAATAACATAAAGTACCTTAGTGTGACTCTTAAAAAGCAAGTGAAAGACCTGTTAGAAAAAAAAAAAACTTCAAGTCTCTGAAGAAACAAATTAAAGTAGATATCAAAAGATGGAAAGATCTCCCATGTCCACAGAATAGTAGGATTAAAATAGTGAAAAAGGCCATCCTCCCAAAAGCAATCTACAGATTCATGGCAATTCCCATGAAAATACCAAAACAATTCTTTACAGACCTTGAAAGAACAATTCTCAAATTCATATGGAAACACAAAAATCCCAGAATTGCTAAAACAATCCTGTACAATAACAGATCATCTGGAGGTATCTCTATCCCTGTTTTCAAGTTGTCCTACAAAGCAATAGTAATAAAAACTACATGGTACTGGCATAGAAAAAGAATGGCGGATCAAAGGAATAGAATAGAAGACCCAGATATAAACCCACACACATATGAATACTTGATTTTAGACAAAGAAGCCAAAACCATACAATGGAAAATAGACAGCATCTTCAACAAATGATGCTGGTCTAAGTGGATGTCTACATGTAGAAAAATGCAAATAGGTACATATTTGTCAGCCTGCACAAAACTAAAGTCCAAGTAGTTCAAAGACCTCAACATAAAACCAGACACAGTAACTCTGTTAGAACAGAAAATGGGGAAGAGCCTTGAACTCATTGGCACAGGAGACAACTTTCTGAAGTAAACACCAACAGTACAGTCTCTGAGATCAACAATCAATAAATGGGAACTCATGAAACTGAAAAGCTTCTGTAAAGCCAAAGACAGTGTCATCAAAACAAAAAGACAGCCTACAAATTGGCAAAGGATCTTCACCAACCCTATATCTGACAGAGGGCTAATATCAATAATATATAATGAACTCAAGAAGTTAAAAAGCAATAAATCAAGTAATCCAATTTTAAAATGGGGTACAGAGCTAAACAGAGAATTCTCAATAAAGGAATATTGAATGGCAGAGAAACACTTAACGAAATGCTCAACATCCTTAGTCATCAGGGAAACGCAAATCAAAATGACCCTGAGATTTCACTTTACACCCATCAGAATGGCTTAGATCAAAAAATCAAGTACTAACACATGCTGGATAGGATGTGAAGAAAGGGGAACATTTCTCCATTGCTGGTGGGAATGTAACCTTGTACAACCATTTTAGAAATCAATCTGGCTCTTTCTCAGACAATTAGGAATAGTGCTTCCTCAAGATCCAGCTATACCACTCCTAGGCATATATCCAAAATATGCTCAAATATACAACAAGAACATTTGCTCAACCATGTTCATAACAGCTTTATTTGTAATAGCCAGAAGCTGGAAACAGCCCAGATGTCCTCACTTCAGGAATGGATACAGAAATTGTGGTACATTTACACAATGGAATAGTATTCAGTAATTTAAAATAAGGAAATCATGAAATTTGCAGGGAAATGGTGGGGAATAGAAAAGATCATCCTGAGTGAGGTATCTTAGAAGCAGAAAGACACACATGGTATATACTCACTTATAAGCAGATTTAGACATATAATAAAGGATAAACATATTAAAATCTTTACACCAAAAGAAGGTAAGCTAGAAGAAGGACTCTGAATAAGATGACTAATCCTCACTCAGAAAGGCAAAGTAGAAGGACATCAGAAGAGGGAGAAAACAGGAAACAGGGCAGGAGCCTACCACAGAGGGCCTCTGAAAGACTCTATCCAGCACAGTATCAAAGCAGATGGTGAGACTCATAGTCAAACTTTGGGCAGAGTGCAAGGAATCTTATGAAATAAGGAGTAGATAGAAAGACCTGAAGGGAACAGGAGCTCCATAAGGAGAGCAATGAACTAAGAAATCTGGCCTCAGGGTTCTTTTCTGAGACTGATACTTCAACTAAGGACCATGCATGGAAATAACCTAGAACCCCTGCACAGATGTAGCCCATGGCAGCTAACTCTCTAAGTGGGTTCCCTAGTAATGGAAACAGGGACTGTTTCTGACATGAACTCAGTGACTGGATCTTTGATCACTTTTCCTTAATGGGGGAGAAGCCTACCAGGCCGTAGAGGAAGACAAAACAGCCAGTCCTGTTGAGACATGATAAGCTAAAGTCAAAAGGAAAGGGAAGAGAACTTCCCCTATCAGTGGACTTGGGGAAGGGCATGAGAGGAAATGAGGGAGGAAGGGTGGGATTGGGAGGGATTGAGGAAGGGGGTTATAGCTGGGATACAAAGTGAATAAACTATAATTTATAAAAAACATTAAATAAAAATTTAAAAAGTAAAAAAGAAAGAATAAACAAAAAATAAGGAAAGTTGGTGTGTTGGTTTCAAGTGCTTCCATAACTAAGTACCACAAAGTGATTGGCCCAGGTAACAGAAACTTGTCTAGGTCCAAAAACTAGAAGACTGAGACCAAGCTGTCTGTGAGAAAAATTGTTATGCTTCCATTCTTGCTGTGAGTGATTTCTTGGTTTGTAGAAAGATTACCTTTATCTCTACCTTCACCCTCATGTGGTGTTATCTCTATATGTATTGTGTCTCAATCAATTTTCTTTAAAATATGATTTAAAAACTTTATATTGTATTACATCACTCCTTCCCTGCCTGTCCAACTTTTCCCATGCTAAATTAATGAATGATATTTTCACACACACATATAAATACATATATATGTACATATATGTGTATATAGATATAGATATACATACATACAGAAAGAGAAATATAGAGGAGAACATGGAGAGAGATGCTTATATGTATGTTCAGGACTGACCACATGGGAATGAACAACCTATCCAGGAGTTTATCTCTGTAGGAATCTGATTCACCCTCTCTCCGCAGATATTGACTCCTGTACCTCTTTATGTAGGAGTGGGACAATGTGGAATTTTCCCTATTCAAGTTGGCATGTCAACTGCTTTTGTTATACAAGGCTCATCCAGGCAACTGTATTGTTACGAGTTCATGAGTATATTTTTCCTGTCATGCTTAGAGAACAATATCTAAAAGTAGATTTCCTGTGCTTCTGGCTCCTATAATCTTTCTACTTTCTTGTCTGTGATTTTTTTCCTAAGCCCTGGTGCATGGGTTGCGTTGAAGATGTATCATTTAGAGTTAAGCAATCCATTATCCTGTATTCTCTGAATTTTGACCTGTTGTGTATCCTTTTAATAATCTCCATCTGTTGCAAAAATAAACTTCTTTATAAGGGATGAGAGCTCCACTAGTAAAGACATCAATCATAATAGATTGCTGTCCATCCCAATTAATTTACCTTACCTAATTACATCTTCAATGATCCAATTTTTAATGCATTCTAAGTTGCTGGGGGTTAGGACTTCAACCAGAATTTTAAGATATAAAATTAACTCACAGCATATGGGTAAGAGTTAGAACTTCAGAGCTTTTTAACATTTTGTGCTGTTGGTGACACAGTGGCTTTGATTTTCATTTCCCTACAAATAATGTTGAATATCTTTTCATGTGCTTATTAGCCATTAGCATTTTCTTCTTTGAAAAAATGTCTATTCACATAATTTTTCTCCTTTTAATTGAATTGTCTTTTTGTTATTGAATTATAAGAATTTTTATTTGGTGTAATTATAACTTTAAAAGCAGGTAGGAGGAAAGGAGAAAGACACTCTTAGGAGAGAGAGTGTCATGAAGACATAAACAGCAGCTTTTGTTGTTTGATTCAAGAGGCGTGTCCAGGTCAGAGAAACCTGTACAAAACTGTATTGAGGATGAGTACGTTATGGTTCTGGCCAAGACTAGGTAAGTGCTGGAATGATTTGTTCTTTGGCAGTTGGTAATTCAGAATAAAAACTTTTAATATGTGTTTTCAAAAATTTGCTCTGAGTGGTCATTCATTTTAATAAAAGCATCTTTTAAGAAAAGAAAAGCAAAATGTACTCTGATATGAAAGAAAAGCACAGAGATTCTCTGTTTTAGAATGTAAATGTTTTAGAATGATTTATTTTTACTTTAATTTTCCTTTGACTATCAACCAATGTTTGACATTGTTCCCCAGTTATTCCTCATAAGGCCTCCTCTTCTAAGGCTTTTGAAACAATGCCATGGCCTCCAGGTTCATCCATCTCTTCTGCTTGTGCTTCTTAATATTCCCAGCTCCTGCCCTTTCTGCTCCTACCTTAATATTAGAAGCATAAATGTCACATTAGTTTATTCATAAGAAGTCTACAGACAGTCACATTTACTAGCGCCTGCTATATCCAATTCTGGGAGAGCTGGAAAGTTATCAATAAACAACAACAAAGATCTTGCCCACATGGATAATACATTGTTAGTTTAAGAAAAAGAAGCAACACTAATAATAAGCATACATAATACTACTGTTATCAACACTGTTCTGAGGTATTAATCTAAGATACATATGCATTACACTTACTATTCAAAAATCCTATGATGAGCTACTATTATTATCCTTACAGATAAGGTAATTGCGGCATAGAAGATCAAATAATTAACTCAGGGTATGAAGTGAGATAGAGCTTCACACTCCATATTCTTAACTACTTATCTTTGTTCAGTAATAATTAATTATGTCATATATATGTGCCTGCTGATACAAATATAAGTAAAATTATCTTAGATGGTGTTATCTTTTATCTGTCTTTCTACAAGTTTTGACTAAGGGCTCAAGATTGAGGACATACATTTGAAGAATAAAACTCCATCCTAAAGAAAAAATGCTGGGCAGATTCTCACAGAATTTACTAAGAATTAGACAAACTGCCATCTTAGTTATTAATCCCAACCATCCACCTCCAGCCTGTATGTATATATACATATGTTTGTATGTATGTGTGTGTGTGTAAGTGTGTGTGTGTGTGTGTGTGTGTGTGAGAGAGAGAGAGAGAGAGAGAGAGAGAGAGAGAGAGAGAGAGAGAGGGAGGGAGGGAGAATTCTAGAGAAAAACAAAGAGGGTTTTTAAGAGAATTCATGGGAGTAAGAATCAGCTATGATTTACTGCTCTAGCCAAGTAAGAATAAAATAAAAACATAAAAAAAAACAATTAAACCTATCAAGGGATGAAACTGGCATCTTAATACCAGGATAGAAGTTTGCTGTGCAAAATTAATTTTAGGCTCACTTGTATTACTACCAAAGCAGGGGGAGTTCCTGGAGGAACCTTACATGTATTATCTGGTGTTTAGAAAAAAAGTAAAATTATGTACTTGACTTTTTATCTGAAGAATCCTGGAGCAGACTACTAGTTGAAGAAACTCACATTGGTGAGGCAAACATAGGGTGTAGAGTTGTAATGCCAATGAACTACGCTGTCTATGGGACAGACAGGGTTTTTTTTTTTTTTTCTTTTCTTTTCTTTCTGTGCATAGCTGACTGCTATAGAATAAAGGAATCCCAGAAGACAGCTATGTAGATAAAAGATGAAAGGGAAAACTGTCAGTCCATACATTGTTCTTATAAAGGAATGATACAGGCATAGATGCATACTAATGTCATGAGGAATTGAGAAAAGCTTTGTGAACAAACTATAAAAGCCTGACCCCAAAAGGCAGTATTCTAGGAGTGTTTACCTCATAAAATACCTTGTAGATAATTATACCATCACCACTCAATTGAGGTTTTCACTTGTGTCTTGAATATGAAGTACCCCACAACCAGAAGGTTCATGTGTTGAACACTTGGTTCAAAACTGGTAATGCTGTTAAAAGCCATTAAGGCACTAACTTGAATATTCGCTAACCCCATGGGCTATTAATACCCCATGGGCTATTAATATGTGGGGTATACGCATAAGAAATATGTCACAGGCTATGCCTTTTACTAGTGTATCTTGTCCCTGGATGCTTCCTATTTTGTTCTCTGTGCATCCTGTTCACCGTAAAATGATCCACTTGTTCAGTTATCTTACCACACATGAGCTCAGTAAAAAAAAAAAAAAAAAAAAAAAAAAATCCAAGTAATTATAGACTAAAATATATGACACTATCATCCAAAAGAAATTTTTACTTCTTTCAGCTGTTTTTCCAAGGTATTGTAACACAACAATGACATGCTGATACACACACTCACAATTCCCTCCCCATCGTCAGGAGTTTTCAGAAGTCTTAGACCAAGCAGAGAAGAAAGAGAAGCAAAGAAAATGAAAGGAAAAAACAAATCATATTTCTTTTCTGGGGGATCTGGGGTATTGCACAATAAGATACACTGGAGGTTTCAACTGGATATAAGATACAATTATGAATTTTGAATGCTTGAATTTTTAATATCTACAAATTAAACTGTCACAAAATATGAGAGTAACCAAGAGATAATGGGTTATATAAAGAAAACAATGTGAATGGGATTTTTTAAAAAGATAAATTAATAGATGTAGATAAGGGAAATGTTTTATACATTATATACCTATTAGTCAGTTTTTCCAATCTTATAATGAAGTATGTGAAACTGAGTACTTTTCAAGGGGAAAAAGGACCTATTTACAGGCTAAAGGGAATGGTGCTAACATTTGCTCAGCTTTTACAAAGACTTCATGGCAGATAACACCACAATAGCAAGAGCATAAATGAAACAGAGGAGAAAGAGAGAGATTATATGTATAGCAATTAAGAGGCAAGAGTGATGAGGCTGAAGATGTGGCTCCATATTTAGAAGCACTTGCTTCTCTTGTAGAGGCCCTTGATTCAGTTCCTAGCACACATTCATTCACTCATATCTGTGTGTGACTCCATTTGCAGGGAATATGACATACTCTTCTGATCTCTGCTTGCACACATGTGGAACAAAGACATACATGCAGGCAAAGCACCCATATACATAAAATTAAAATTTTTTTTTCCTTTTTTTAAATTTAATTTTATTTTTAATTACACTTTATTTACTTTGTACCCCCCCTCATGGGATACAAAAAATACTTTTTAAAAAAATATTTTATTTAACTTTTATTAATTACACTTTATTCATTTTGTATCCCCCATAACCCCCTCCCTCCTCCCCTCCTGATCCCACCTCCCCTCCCCTTTCTTCATGCATGCCACTTTTAAAACAGAAGCCAGAGTGAGGGGAGAAGCCAGGTTTACTATTTTTTCAAAAGAATCTGCCATGAGAACTAAGTCAAAGTCCCACTCTAATGGTGATGCCCCCACGAACTGTTTATCTTCCACCAGGCCTCATCTCTCTCTCTCTCTCTCCTCTTTTTTTAAACTCTTTATTAATTACACTTTATTCACTTTGTATCCCCCCCGTGGTTCCCTCCCTCCTCCCATCCCAATCCTTCCCTTCCTCCCCCCTTTGCACTCATGCCCATCCCCAAGTTCACTGATAGGGGAGGTCTTCTTTTCCTTCCTTCTGATCCTAGTATGTTAGGTCTCAACAAGAGTGGCTCCATTGTCTTCCTCTGTGGCCTGGTAAGGCTGCTCCCCCCTCAGGGGGAGGTGAATAAAGAGCAGGCCAATAAGTTCATTTCAGAGACAGTCCCTGTTCCTATTACTATGGAACCCACTTGGATACTGAAATGCCATGGGCTACATCTGTGCAGGGGTCTTAGGTTATCTCCATGCATGGTCCTGGGTTGGAGTATCAGGAAAGACCATTGTGCTCAGATTTTTTTATTCTGTTGCTCTCCTTGTGGAGTCCCTGTCCTCTCCAGATCTTACTGTTTCCCACTTCTTTCATAAGATTCCCTACATTCTGCCCAAAGGTTGCCCATAAGTCTCAGCATCTGCATTGACAGTCTGTAGGGCAGAGCCTTTCAGAGGTCCTCTATATCAGTTTCCTGACTTGTTCCCTCTTTTCTCCTTCTTCTGATGTCCAGCCTCTTTGCCTTTCTGGATAGGGATTGGGCATTTTAGCAAGAGTCCTCCCTCTTGATTAGTTTCTTTAGGTGTGCATATTTTAATAGGTTTATCCTATATTATATGTCTATATGAGTGAGTATATACTCTGTGGGTCTTTCTGCTTCTGGGATAGCTCATTCAAGATGATCTTTTCCAGATCCCACTATTTACTTGCAAATTTCATGATTTCTTTTTTTTATTGCTGAGTAATATTCCATTGTGTAGATGTACCACAATTTCTGTACCCATTCCTCCACTGAGGGGCATCTGGGTTGTTTCCAGCTTCTGGCTATTACAAATAAAGCTGCTATAAACATGGTTGAGCTAATGTCCTTATTGTGTACTTGAGCCTCTTTTGGGTATATGCCTAGGAGTGGTAGAGCTGGATCTTGAGAAAGCGCTATTCCTAGTTGTCTGAGAAAGCGCCAGATTGATTTCCAGAGTGGTTGTACAAGTTTACATTCCCACCAGCAGTGAAGGAGGGTTCCCCTTTCTCCACAACCTCTCCAGCATGTGTTGTCACTTGAGTTTTTTATCTCAGCCATTCTGATGGTTGTAAGGTGAAATTTTAGGGTCGTTTTGATTTGCATTTCCCTTATGACTAAGGATGTTGAACATTTCTTTAAGTGTTTCTCTGCCATTCGATATTTCTCTATTGAGAATTCTCTGTTTAGCTCTGTATTCCATATTTTAATTGGATTACTTGATTTGCTGCTGTTTAACTTCTTGAGTTCTTTATATACACTGTATATTAGTCCTCTGTCAGATATCAGGTTGGTGAAGATCCTTTCCCAGTCTGTAGGCAGTCATTTTGTTCTGATGACAGTGTCCTTTGTTTTACAGAAGCTTTTCAGTTTCATAAGGTCCCATTTATTGATTGTTGATCTTAGAGCCTGTGCTGTTGGTGTTCTGTTCAGGAAGTTGTCTCCTGTTAGGCCTCATCTCTTAAAGGTTCTACTACTTCTTAATAGTATCACACTGAAAACCAAGTTTTCAACACAGAAACTTTTGGAAGATATACTCAAACTATATCCACTATTCAGCAATGAATTAAGTAATTTCACTCAGAGTTAACACAAATTGATAAGCCAGAGAACAGTGGCTCACAACCTGTGGGTTGTGATCTATTTAGGGATTGAATGGCCCTTCCACAGGGATCACATATCAGATATCCTACATATCAGATATTTAGATTATAATTCATGAGAGCATCAACATTGCAATTATGAAATAAGTTTATGGTGTGGTCACCACAACATGAGGAACTGTATTAAAATGTCACAGCATTAAGGAACTTTGAAAACTATTGCGTTAAGTATGTCTTTCAACCTGATCTCTTTTTATTATGGATATTCTGTTTTGGATAGTATCATTCCCTATTGCTTCATTTCCCATGATAATTCTAATCTTGTCTCTGTACACTAGATTGTGTCCCAATCTTCAGACATATATTTAATGACTTCTATCCTCACTTCTGTGATCACACCAGCCATTTAAAATTCAGCACTTCCAAACTTGAGCTTCATCTTTATTTCAACTTTATTTTTGTTCCCAATGTTTTCTAGCCCAGTGGACAGCACTATCTGTTGGAGCCCACCAATAGAGTGGAACAGTACCTGAGTGGGGAATGAGGATTGAAATAATCAAAGCAAGTCACACTACACACAGGATCAGCTTGAGAGGGCTGTCAGTAAGACTGTAACCAGGAGTTTATTCCCCAAATCCTTTTTATAGGCAAAGCAAAAATAAGTCATATCGATACAAGAAAGAAGTTCATGAAACTGCCAAACTTGTCTTCTTAAATTACTTCCCTGTAGCAGATATGGTCCAAGTCACACAAACAAGTTTTTCTTTTTGGGGGGGATTTAGATAAACATTTATTTATTCATTAGACAAAATGTATATAAAATTTCAGTGAGAGAGCTGGATCTAAACATATTAACATGAAAAAATCTTTAAAGCAATGTACAAAATGCAAGTCACTAGAGATATATACAGTGTAATAGCATTTGTATAATTTTTAAAATGTAAAATAACACTGTATATATTTATGTAATTCATACATATGTATAAGAAACAAAAAAGTGCTTTGAAAAGTGATATCAAATTCAAAAGAATTTAATAGAGGAGACTTCACAGGAAGACGCAATAACATTCATAATCATTTAAGAAATGAATTTCAGAAAGCATCAAGAGTTGCTCCTTAAAATGACTGAAACATGTGTCCTTGTTCTATTTTTCTCATACCTTTTTGTCACACTGAAATCATCTCTTCATAAATCAAACATTTTAAAAGGAAAAGAAACGGTATTTTTTTAATTTTAAAGCCTGGAGTTCAGTTCTCAATCACACCTTACATATATCTAACAACTAGAGTTAATTGCATACGAGAAGAAAGAAAAAATTTTTTTGAATGAAGATGAAAAATGTAAAGTTTAGACAATGTTCTAGTATGCTTAACAGCAAAAAGTAATTGTCTGCCTTTACAAGCAGGTAATTAATTACACACAAACAAGTTTTAAGGAACTTGGCAGAACATCCTCTTATTTCAGTGTCAAGGTGAAGGCCAGGGTGAAAAGTTGTTTTTCACTGAATACTCAATAACAAAGCAGTTTGAGAAACAAGCAGCTCTCCACAACTATCATCTACCCAATTTCATAAGCCAGAATCATTCTCACACCTAAATAGTCTCTAGATTTTGTTGTTCTTTTATCTACCTGGAGCTGGGATTCATTTGTAATATCACTAATCTGACTCAGACTGGAATCATCTCTCATCTAGACTGCATCAGTCTTCAAAGTGTTACCTTGCTTCCATAAGTCTTAGAACTGGGTGTCTCTTTTCACAGCTTAAAATGCCCTCTGCCTATCTTACAAGTCTTCTACTATTCCTTGTTCTTGACCATTTGGCTTCCAGCCAAACTAAATGATTTGCATTTCCTCCCAAACACTAAATAATGCCTTCTGCCATTATTAATTCTTCTCCAGGCTAATTCCTACCCTGCCTTCAATTTAGATGTGACCTCCTATGGAAAGCCTTCCCTGAATTCCTCTAGGTTGGATGTCAATGATCAGGTCTCCTGTTATCCCATAGCCCCCTTTATTTCAAATTCTTTTTCCTGGGGCTTTTTGTGGTGGTGATGTTGGTGCTGGGGAAAGAACTTAAGGCATGCCAGGCAATCAGTATGGCTTTGAGCTACATACTCGGCACTTCAGCTTTCTAATCGAATTTTCAATCTCTACTAAAATTTCACTTTAAGTTTTTCAGTGGAATAATTCTCAACCAGGAATAATGCCCCCACCATTAGCAGGGGTCAATTTATGTTTTTAGGGACATTTGAGATTTTCACACTCATGGGAGAAGTATCACTTGTATCTCATAGATAATGACCAGGGATGGTGTTCTCTATTACCTACCATAGCAAATATGTTTCCATCCCAAAGCATACCTATGTACTGATGCTAAGAAACCCTAACTGGTGGGAAGCAAAACACCACAACTCTTGTATAGTTTTGAGCTTTGCTTTTCTTATTTTGAATTATGTAGCTGCCTATAAAATGAATTCTGTCTTCTGGAGTCTAAGATAATGAAGAGGAGGAAAGCAGAGTTATAAAGATAGTTTTGTGAGCTATGGTTTCATTTGGTTTTTCTGGATGAGGAAAATAAATTTGAATGTAAGTAAAAAAACCATATATGGGGAAACACTCACAGAGACATGGATCATTTAGAAATATCCCAAATGACTTTAACTAAATTCAAGGGAAACTTTAGAGCCAAGTTCTACGAAGTGGATAAGGAAGCTACAAGCCAGATATAAGGACTTTTACACACATCATCATTTAATACTACAGAACGGACACTGTACAATTATGGTTCTCAAAAGTTCAGAACACATTAATGCTAAATAACAAAATAGGAGCTTAAATTCATTGTCTATTGCACCAGGCTAAGATGACTCAATTTTTTATGATATTTTTAATTTAATTTAATTTTATTAATTATACTTTATTCACTTTTTATCCCCCCATAAGCCCTCCTCCTCCCCTCCCAATCCCACATTCCCTCCCCCTTCTTCACGCATGCCCTTCCCCAAGCCCACTGATGGGGAGGTCTTCCTCTCCTTCCTTCTGATCTTAGTCTATCAGATCACATCAGGAGTGGCTGCATTGTCATCTTCTGTGGCCTGGTGAGGCTGTTCTCCCCTCAGGGGGACTTGATCAAAGAGCAGGCCAATCAGATTATGTCAGAGGCAGTCCTTCTTCCCATTACTATGTAACCCACTTGGACACTAAACTGCCATGGGCTACATCTGTGCAGGGGTTCTAGGTTATCTCCATGCCTAGTACTTGGTTGGAGTATGAGTCTCTGGGAAGACCCCTGTGTTCAAATTTTCTGGTTGCATTGTCTTTCTCTGTGGCTTGGCAAAGCTGCACACACACACACACACACACACACACACACACACACACACACACCCGGGGGGAGGTGATCAGAGAGCTGGTCACAGAGTTTATGCGAGAGACAGCCCCTGCTCCCCTTACTAGGGAACCCACTTGGAGACTGAGTCTATGGGCTACATCTGAGCCAGGGTTTTAGGTTCAATTAGATGTGCAGTGGCTACGGGGAAGCTGCAAGCAATTTGTTGAATTGTGGAACACATTTTAACAAATAAACAAGGGTAATTATAGTCCACCCTGTCCAAATCTTGCTATTTGAAGCTCAATAAATTCACACCCTCACCTTAGCATGTTCTGGAAAGGTGCAATGCAATTTCTAAAACAGTGTCAGAAGGAAAGCTCAGTGGATACAGACACTTGTTTCAGAGCTTGACAATCAGAATTTGATCCCACAAACCTTCATTACGGAAGGAAAGATCCAAATCTCATAAGTAGTCCTCTGACCTCCACATAGGCTGTGTCATGTTCATATATACATGCTCAATAAATAAATAAATAAATAATGAACATACATATAATTTCCAAAACAAAGAAATTTGACAACCAGAGTTAAAGTGAAAATTGGTCTTACTTTTTAAAAAATATACAGCTAGGCTTTCATCTGTACTCTATGTTCTTTGATTGGTCCATAATAAAATTTTCACATTGATGTCTCTTTATTTAGGTCTTTAAAATATCAAACTTACAAGCAAAACCTTTTCGCAGTGAAATTGGGGGCTTTAAGGTCAATATAATAATAATACTTAAAATGGCAAAGAAGAGTAGTGTCACATTTCATCTTTATGTTGCTATTTCTAACTGGCCGAAAAAAAAGAAGTGGTAGAAAGTAGATTTTCAGTTGCTCTGTAGTAGGCAAAAAGTCAGATGAAAGCATATTTTCCCCCAAGAAAACTGTACTTGCACCAAATCTGCTAGCACAGAATGCTTGCCACTCTGTATAAGTCTCTGCATGTACCAATTCCCTCTCTCTACAGTCTATTTTACCAGCCTTATTTATAAACTTAGTGACAAAAGGATTGCTTGTTTGGGGTCAGAGTAACACTGGGCAGCAAAAAAAAAAAAAAAATGAATTCAAGGAACAAGATGTTCCACACATACCTAATAATACTGTTTCTTTTGAGAGACACAGTAAACAAATAGCAGGGAATTTTTTTTTTGCTCTTTGGATTCTGAGGGAAAACAAAATGACCTTGGCATCTACCATATAAGCTCCAATACCAAAGACTGAAGTTATTACCCAAAATGAGATTAGATTCTTCCCTGTGGGAACACATTTGTGTTCAGTGGTCAATTTGGGATTAACCTTTTCAGGACTACTGAAGAATTAATTGGTTCTTAACTTCTCTCTCTGGGATGCCTTAGGCTCTAGAGGTTTCCATGTGTTCCAAAGCAGATTGGTGCAGAGCGGCCAGCTGTGCAACGATGGCTTATTTACCCATGCTTCTGGCATAGATTGCTGTGAGTGTGAGAGCTGTAGAATGCAGTCCCTCCCTAAGAGCACACAAGCCCAGCCCAATGCAGCAGGATTCAGTATGGGTGAGTTCCACCTAGTCCATCAAATATGTCAGTCTATGAAAGGGACTGAACTGAGAAAACACCCCAGTTATGTTTCTCTTTTGTGTTTTTTTTTTCTTCAATTCACACACACATACACACACATAAACCATGGATAGGAACAATTAATAAAGACTACCAAACACCAAGAATTGATGGTGGCATTTTCTCAGGAATTGTGGGTTTAAAAATCAGTGTACACCTTAAATATGTGCAATGTAAGAAGATATTTATTAAAATGTAAAATGGTAGCTATTTCATGGAGTATGATTTTTATTTTTATTTTTATTTTAGGGGTTTTCTAAATTTTCTAGCATGGCCATGTACTAATTCTGTACTTTTTAAGTTCCTTTAAGAAAGGTGATCTTCCTGTATCCCGTGGCAGCTCAATGTCCAAGTAGGTTCCCTAGTAACAGGAACAGGAACTGTCTCTGACATGAACTCAGTGGCAGGCTCTTTGATCACTTTTCCCTGAGGGGGATGCAGCCTTACCAGCCACAGAGGAAGACAATGCAGCCAGTCCTGATGAGACCAGATAAGCTAGGGTCAGAGGGAAGGGGAGGAGGACCTTCCCTATCAGTGGACTTGGGGAGGGGGATGGGAGGAGAGGAGGAAGGGAGGGTAGGATTGGGAGGGGACTACAGCTCAGATACAAAGTGAATAAACTGTAATTAATAAAACAAAAAAGGAATAACCACTGTATAACTAAAAGATAAATCTATAATAAATACTAATATTCAACAAAAAATATAATAAAATTATCAACAACAACAACAACAAAAAAGAAAGGTGATCTTCCTACGTGGTTATTTTTATTTTTCAAACATTCTATCTCTAATCACTTGTTGAAGAACTGAGGAAGTACAGGAAAATTCCCAAATGAGACTATTTCTCGGGGTCTGGAGAGATGGCTCAGAGGTTAAGAGCACTGGCTGCTCTTCCGAAGGTCCTGAGTTCAATTCCCAGCAACCATATGGTGGCTCACAACCCTCTATAATGAGACTATTTCTCCATCCGTCGTGATTGTTGTTTAAACCTCATCACAATGGGTGGAGACAGGAGCAACTTTCAGCAATAGTAACTCACCTGGAAAATTACTCACTACAAATCATCCAGATGAAGAAGGTTTATGAAAAGATTACTTACAAGGAGTGATCAATGTTACTGGAAGAAACAAAGAACAGTAAAATTTGAATGAAAAAAAAACCAAAACATTAACTCTGCTACAGCCAAGAAGTCGAGGAAACAAAAGGATGTAAATGTTAGTGTCCAATGAGTGTTAGTACCATGAATGAGTAGTTGCGAAGAGGGTGCTCTCAGTGTACAGAAACGTAACTATTGCCACAGGATGATCAAAGTAAGGCAGAGATTCCGTGACCTCTCTCTTCTCCCACCATCTGTCCTCATCTCCTAACCTCTTCTTTATATTATGTTACCAAAACCAGCTACAAGTCAACAGGCAAAGGAACCAAGACTACACATTATATATGGTCTGGATGGTTAGTTTTGTTAACAACAAAACCTAGAATCACCTGAGAATAGAGTCTCAATAACGGATCAGGTGTAAATGAGTCTGTATGGGATTATCTTGATTACTTCTGTCAATTGATGTATGAAGAACCAGAATATGCTGGACTGTGTAAAAAAAAAAAAAAAAGCTAAGCACAAGTAAGTATGCATCCATTTATTCTCTCTATTCTCTCTCATCTTGATTATGGGTATGATTAGCTGCATCAGGTTCCTGCCTTGACTTCCCCATAATAATGGACAGTAGCCTGGAATTGTTAGCTGAAATAAATCCCTATGTTCTATTTTGTCAGGATATGTTATCTCAGCAGTAAAAAAAAAAAAATGAAACTAATAGAAGGGGTAAATCTGGTAGGACCTAGAGAGGAACTAAGAAGAACAGAAAAGGATGAGGAAATGGAACAAAAAATATCTAACTCAGCCTATTCCTATTAGAAACACTCCCTTTATTGTAGTATGGTGACATATAAAATGATGCATATATTTAACACACACAACTAGTTTAGTTTGGAGATAAGTATACACTCATGATATATACACTCCAATCTATGTCATATGCACTTCTAGCAGATTCTAAAGAGAAGAACACATAAAGGTTATTGAGTGGTGCTGTCCCCAAAGAAAGCACGGTGTTCCGTGCCCTTCTTTCTTGCCTACCTTATACATTGCTTCCATCTGCCTGCTCATCTGTATCATATGCTTTAAAATAAATGGAGAAACTAAGTATTTCCTGAGTGCTGTGGGCATAATTAAACTTAAAGGGAGGTTGGAGATGTAATTTTTTCTTTTATCTTTTTTTTTTAAGTGCTTGGAATAAACCCAGGGCATCAGACATGCTAGGCAAGCAATTTGCCACTAAGCTAGACGTTCATGCCAGAGGATTTTAGTAATTCTGATTTATAACTAGCTGGTCAGAAGCACAGGTAAAATAACCTCAGGATTTAAAATTGTAATCTAAAATCAGGATAGCCTTAACGACTGAGCTCCCAGTCTATGGGATCTGATGTTATCTTCAGGTAGATTGTGGCAGGCTGGAATTGGATTAGAGGGAACCAAACTGATATCTGCTGTTTTCATCATTGCTTGCCTTTTAAGCAAAGACACCCCCCACCATAACGTGGACACACACACATAAACACACACATGAGAGAGATATATACAGAGAGACAGAGATAGAAACAGAGAGACAGAGAGAGACAGAGACAGATAGAGAGATCTTGGATTCATAATTGCTTAGTAGAGCAAGATGGCGGCAAACAGCACACACAGTATCTGAGAGGCACAGGATACAAAACTCCAAAATTGGTGAGTGGAGGGGCAGCTAAAGCCAGAACATCAACACTGAGGCTTCCTGTGTGAAGGGGGATGACCAGTGAGCTGAGACAATTTGGATCCAGGTCACCCGTGTATTTCTCCTGGGACTGAGAGTAGCAAATATTCAACCACTCTTCACTTTCCCTTGCCCAAAGCACAGGACTCCTTCCTTGGCAGAAGTGGCCCACACTGACTCCAAGTTCTGTAGGAGGCTATAAGGGTCTCCCAGAAGGCAGCTCTACCGGCCTCCCAGGTCTGGGACTGCAGGCCACTATATGAGCAGCCCCCCCCTCAGTTATGCAGACCACTGTACAGGACTCTCAGGGACCCCCAGCAGGTGACTGTACCAGCCTCCCAGGTTCTGAGGTGGCAGCAGGGTGGCAGCTAGCCATAGCAGGAGCCTCCATGCTCTGTGTCTGAGACAGCAAAGGCAGCTACCCCAAGTACAATCTTCCCATCCAAGCAGACAAACAGTGGACACCACTGAGCTAACAGATCTTCTACACACTCATTTGCCCCTGCTGGCCTATTTCTGACAGTAGAGAACAGGGTGAACCCTTGTGCTTTCTGATTAGGCCTGCTAGCTAGTGAGTGCAGAGCCCCAGACCCAGGGTCCCTCTAGCTAGAAGCCAGACATCGAATCCTTCCCACCCACACATCCACTGTGGGCAACATAGGGATCCTTGGGACAGCATTCTCAACATTGAAGCTCCTGTTCTGTGGGTCTACTAGCGGAGTACAGGCAAATAATTCCTGGAGCCCAGACATATCTGAATACCAGGACAGGCCTGTAGACGAATGAGGTATTCAGGGTACCTGCACATACACATTGAGCTCCCAAACAGCATCACCACACATCCTCCTGAGCTTAAGAACCACATTCCAGGCATCTACACACTCTAGCACCCAGTTGTTCAAGGCATACTTCCAAGCACACACACGCTTGCTCACCAGCACTTGTGCACCTGTATATACAATCTTCCTTCCATAGCTACAGCTGAAACACCAACACACACTCTCAAACCAGTGGACCTCTCTCATCTTCCTGAAGAATACTCCAGACACCAGAAAAAAAAAAAAAACAAAAAAAAAAAACAAAAAAAAACAAAAAAAAACAAAAAAAAACGGACCTAGTTTGAAGTACAGATTCCAGGAACAAACAGCGAAGGTTATGGCTAAGCAGATGGCTAGAGGTTGGCATAAGAACACAACTCAACAAAAATCAGTATATCATGGCTTCACCAGCAACCCCAAAAATCAATATACATACTATTTCCCATCAGAAATACAGGAAAATGATCTCAATTCTAGGCTTATCCAGATATTACAGGCACATAAAGAGGACACGGAAAAAGCTCTCAAAGAAATACAGGTAAATGCAGACAAAGAAATAGAAACACAGGTAAAAGCACAATTATTAGCATGTAGAGAGGAAATGAACAAAGAAATAAAGGCCATCATGGAAAAACAGGAATCATTCAAACAGGTGAAGGAAATGGTGCAAGACATAAAAAAAAAAAAAAGAATTAATACAGAAAACACAAACAGAGAGAACTCTAGAGCTGAAGAACTTAGAGTAAAAATCAGGAATCACAAAGGTAAGTATCACCAACAAAATAGAAGAGAAGGAAGAGAGAATCTCAGGTGCTGAAGATACAATTGCAGAAACTGATACATCTTTCAAAGAAAAAGTAACATCAGAAAAGTTTTAAACACAAAACATCCAAAAAACAAGAACATCATGAAAAGACAAAATCTAAGAATAATAGGAATAGACAAAAGAGAATATTTCAGGCTCCAAAATCCAGAAAACATTTTTAAGAAAATAACAGAAGAAAATTTTCCAAACTATAAGAAAAAAGAAATCCGTAAGCTTATAAGAGGCTTAAAGAACACCAAATAGACTAGACCAGAAAAGAAACTTCTCATATCAAAACACTAAATCTAGAAAACAAAGAAAAAATATTAAAAGCAGGAAAGGAAAAAGGCCAGGCAATATAATAAAGGTAGACCTATCAGAATCACACCAGACTTCTCAACAGAAACCATGAAATCCCGAAGGGTCTGGGCAAATGTCATGCAGACTCTAAGAGACCACAGATGCCAACCCAGACTACTATGCCTATCAAGCTTTTAATCAACTTAGATGAAGACAACAAAATATTCCATGACAAAACTAAACTTAAAAATATCTTCAGCAATCTAGCACTTCAGAAGATACTAGAAGGAAAACTTCAATCCAACAAAAACAAGTATGCCTGAGAAAACACAGGATGTAGATAATTTCACAACAAAAAGAAAACAAGCATTGAAACACAGTACCACCACCAACTCTACAATAAAAGGAACTAACATTCATTGGTTATTATTATCTATCAATATCAACAGACTCAACTCTCTAATAAAACACACACACACACACACAGACTAACAGAATGTTTGTGGAAACAGGATCCAACATTCTACTTCATCCAAGAAACATACCTCTGCAACAAAGAAAAACACTACCTCAGAGTAAAGGGATGGAAAAATGTTCTCAAGCAAACAGAGCAAGAAAACAAGCAGGGGTAGCTATCCTAAAATCTAATAAAATAGAATTTCAACCAAAATTATTCAAAAAAGATGGTGAGGAAGGGCACTTCATTCTCATCTATGGAAAAATCCACTAGGAGAACATCACAATCCTGAACAACTATGCCCCAAACAAGAGCACCTACATTTGTGAATGAAACATTATTAAAGCTTAAATCACATATCAAACTCAATACTTTAATAGTGGGAGACTCCATCACTCCACTCTCACCAAGGGACAGATTATCTAGACAGAAGCTAAATAAGGAAATAATGACACTTACAGAGGTCCTAAATCAAATGGACCTAATAGATGTCTATGGAATGTTTCACTGAAAATCAAAAGAGTATACCTTCTTTTCAGCACCTCATGGAACCTTCGCAATAATTAACCATATAGTCGGGCACAAAGGAAACCTCAACAGGTACAAGGAGATTGAAGTAATCCCTTATATCCTATCAGACCACAATGTCCTAAAACTAGACCTCAATGGCAACAGAAATAACAAAAAGCCTACATACACATGGAAAGTAAACAACTCTCTGCTCAAAGACAGCTGTGTCAGGGAAGAAATGAAAAAAAGAAATTAGAGACTTCCTAAAATTAAAAAAAAAATGAAGGCACAAATTACCCAAACTTAAGTGACACAATGAAAGCAGAGCTAAGAGGAAAGTTCATAGCACTTAGTGCCCCCAGAAAGAAGTTTGAGACAGCTCCTACAAGCAATGTAACACCATACCTAAAAGCCCTATGAAAAAAAAAGAAGCAGACACACTAAAGAGGATAGACAGTTGGAAATATAAAAACTCAGAGCTGAAATCAAGGAATTAAAAACAAAGAAACCAATTCAAAGAATCAATGAGACCAAGAGTTGGTTCTTTGAGAAAATTAACAAGATACATAAACCCTTACCCAAGGAAACTATCCAAATCAGTAAAATCAGAAATGAAAAGGAGGACATAACAACAGATATGGAAGAAATCCAAACAATCGTTAGGTCTTATTTCAGAAGCTTTTATTCCACAAAATTTGAAAATCTAAATGAAATGGACAATTTTCTTTATAGATTCCATTGACCAAAATTAAATCAGGATCAGGTAAATAGACTGAACAGTCCCATATCCCCCAGGAAAACAGAAGCAGTCATCAAAAGTTTCCCTTCCAAAAAATAAAAAAATTAATAATAATAATAATAATAATAAAGCTCAGGGCGAGATGATTTCAGTGCAGAATTTCTACCAGACCTTCGAAGAAGACCTAACACCAACACTCCTCAAACTAGTCCACAAAATAGAAACAGTAGGAACATTAAGAAACTTATTCTATGAAGCTAAAATCACCTTGACAACTAAACCACACAAAGACCCAACAAAAAAAGAGAACTTCAGACCTATCTCCTTATGAATGTTGATGCAAAAATACTCAAGAAAATACTTGCAAACCGAATCCAAGAACACATAAAAGATATCATCCGCCATGACCAAGTAGGCTTCAACCCAGGCATGCAAGGGCGGTTCAATACATGGAAATCCATCAATGTAATCCACCATATAAAAAAACCGAAGGATAAAAACTACATGATCATCTCCTTAGATGCACAAAAAGCATTTGACAAAATCCAACACGCATTCATCTTTAAAGTCTTGGAGAGATCGGGGGTACAAGGCACATACCTAAACATGGTAAAGACAATATACAACAAGCTTAGAGCTAACATTAAACTAAATGGAGAGAAACTTAAATCATTCCCACTGAAAATAGGAACAAGGGAAGGCTGCCCACTCTTTCCGTATATTTTCAACATAGTACTTGTACTCCTACCTAGAGCAATAAGACAACTAAAGGAAAACAAGTAGATATAAAGCAAAAAGAAAGAAGTCAAAGTATCACTATTTGCAGATAATATGATAGTATACATGAGTGACCCCAAAAATTCTACCAGAGAACTCCTTCAGCTGATAAATACCTTCAGCAAAGTGGCTGGATACAAAATAAACTCAAAAAAAACACCAGTAGCTCTCTTGTATACAAAATACATAAGGGCTGAGAAAGAAATTAGGGAAACTACACCCTTCACAGTAACCACAAATAACATAAAGTACTTTGGTGTGACTCTAACCAAGTAAATGAAGGAACTGTTTGAAAAAAAAAAAAAAACTTCAAGTCTCTGGAGAAAGAAATTGAAGAAGATATTAGAAGATGGAAAGATCCCAGATGTACATGGATCAGTAGGAATAACATATTGAAAATGGCCATCCAGCCAAAAGCAATCTACAGATTCAATTCAATTCTCATGAAAATACTTTCACAATTCTTTACAGAACTTGAAAGAACAATTCTCAACTTTATATGGAAAAAAATCAGTATTGTTAAAACAATCCTGTACAATAACAGATCTGCTGAAGGTATCTCCATCCCTGTTCTCAAGTAATAGTAATAAAAACTGCATGATACTTGCATAGAAACTGACTGGTGGATCAATGGAATCAAATAGAAGACCCAGAAATAAACCCACACATGTACAGATACTTGATTTTTTTACAAAGAATTCAAAACCATACAATGAAAAAAAGACAGCATTTTCATCAAGTGGTGCTGGTCTAAATGGATGTCTACATGTAGAAAAATGCAAATAGATACATACTTATCAGCCTGAACAAAACTAAAGTCCAAGTGGATCAAAGACCTCAACATAAAAAAGGACACACTTAATATGTTAGAAGAAAAAGTGGGGAAGAGCTTTGAACTCATTGGCACAGGGGACAACTTCCTGAACAGAACACCAACAGCACAGGCTCTAAGATCAACAATCAACAAATGGGACCTTGTGAAACTGAAAAGCTCTGTAAAGCAAAGGACACTGTCATCAGAACAAAACAACAGCCTACCAACTTGGAAAGGATCTTCATCAACCCTATATCTGACAGAGGGCTAATATCCAGAATATAAAAAGAACTCAAGAAGTTAAAAAGCAACAAATCAAGTAATCCAATTTAAAAAATGGGATACAGAGCTAAGCAGAGAATTCTCAATAGAGGAAAACCGAATGGCAGAGATACACTTGAAAAATTGCTCGACATCCTTAGTCATCAGGGAAATGCAAATCAAAACTACCCTGATACTTCACCTTACACCGATCAGAATGGCTAAGTTCCAAAACTCAAGTGATGACATATGCTGGAGAGGATGTGGAGTAAGGGGAACCCTCTTCTGCTGCTGGTGGGAATGTAAACTTGTACAACCACTTTGGAAATCAATCTGCCACTTTCTGAGAAAATTATGAATAGTGCTACCTCAAGATCCAGCTATACCACTCCTAGGCATATATCCAAAATATGCTCATGTATACAACAAGAATATTTGCTCAACTATGTTCATAGCACCTTTATTTGTAATAGCCAGAATCTAGAAACAACCCTGATGTCCCTCTGTGGAGGAATGGATACAGAAATTGTGGTATATTTACACAATGGAATACTGCTCAGCAATTTAAAAACAAGGAAATCATGAACCAATTTGTATGCAAATGGATGGAACTAGAAAAGATCATCCTGAGTGAGGGATCCCAGAAGCAGAAAGACACACATGGCCTATATTCACTTTTAAGTGGATATTAGACATATTATATAGGATAAACATACTAAAATATGTACACCTAAAGAAGCTAAGCAAGAACGAGGACCCTGAATACAATGATCAATCCTCACTCAGAAAGGCAAACAGGACTGACATTGGAAGAGGGAGAAAACAGGGAAGAAGACAGAAGCCTACCACAGAGGACCTCTGAAAGACTCTACCTACCCAGCAGGGTATCAAAGCAGATGCTGAGGGTCATAGCCAAACTTTGGACAAAGTGCAGGGAATCTTATGACAGAAGTTGGAGATAGAATGAGCTGGAGGGGAGAGGCGTTCCATAAGGAGATGAACAGAACCAAGAAATCTGGCCCCAGGGTTCTTTTCTTAGACTGATACTCCAACCAAGGTCCGTGCATGGAGATAATTTAGAACCCCTGCACAGATATAGCCCCTGGCAGCTTAGTATCTAAGTGGGTTCCCTAGTATGGGGAACAAGGACTGTCTCTGACACGAACTCAGTGGCTGGCTCTATGATCACCTCCCCCTGAGAGGGGGCAGCCTTACCAGGCCACAGAGGAAGACCATGCAGCCATGCATTAGGCCTGATAAGCTAGAGTCAGATGGAAGGGGAGGAGTACCTCTGCTATCAGTGGAATTAGAAAGGGGCATGAGAGGAGATTAGGGAGGAGGGTGACATTGGGAGGGAATGAAGGAAGGAGCTACAGCTGGGATACAAAGTGAATAAACTCTAATTAATATAAAAATAATTTAAAACTAAAAAAAATTTGGTTGAGTGTAAGAGTCACCAAGTATGTGTTTGTTTGTTTCCTTGTTTCTTTGTTTTAATCATTTATTATCACTGAGATGGAACTTTTCTAGAATTCTAGAAATTTGTGTTTAGGGAAGGAAAAACCTGAAATTATACAGGATGAGAAACCTTTGATGCTTGGTCACATATAATGTGAAACCACAGCTGCTCTGTGTTCAGTTGTAGAAAGCATTACCAGAGGAATTCAGAGATAGCGGCAGACACAACTATTGAGGAACTAGCCCTTGGATATGTAATGAAATGAAAAATAATAAGAAGTATAATAAATACTCAATTGTTTTGTTATCAATATCTGTTGTAACTAATATGAATGCAGAAAAGAATGCCTCATCAGGCTTTGAGGTAGTTTGTAAGAATCAGTCTATGAGCCTCAATATCATTCAACAGAGAAAATTATGCTATCGCAACAGAAGATACCTGTAAGACATTTGGTCACAAAAAAGATAGTTATCATGGAAGGGCAAAAGTAGAAAACATTGAAAGTAGAAGATATAGTGGGAAAGCATTGTCTCATCTTGTGATTAAGAGTCATTAGCTCCCTGAGGAGATTTTTGTGAAATGGACTCTAAAAACAACTGATGTGAGAAGATCTTTGGTTTTATGTGAGAGAGTAGAAGAGCAAGTTCGGGCTGATGCAGGAAGACTAGCTCATTGTGGAACAATCACAGATTGTTGTATGCGATACAAAAATATACTTTATTCCTAAGGGACAGCTAGCTTTGTGGACTGGAAGAGAAAAATTATGAAGTCTGTTTGCCTGGGAATAAAAATGATTGCCTGCTACCATCTACAAGTGCCAAGAGCACAATCTGAATGAATTGACTATATGCAAGCCATATGGGACTGCCTTAAGATAACCAACATATTTAGTGACTGAATATGCTATCAAGTTATGGTAAATGCTGTGGTTAAGAGACTCACTTTAGCATGCATCCTCTGTACAACCTTATTGCAGCAAAACAGGAAGTTCAAGAAGCCTTATCTAATTTGATATCTCACCTTCCCCCTCAGGCTATTAGGAATGCTAATAAAAAAACATTAGTCAGTGCTGGAAGTGAAGCTGAACAGTGAAGGACTTGCCTAGCATGTGCAAAAGCCTAGATTTGATCTCCAGCAGTGCATAAAGTAAATAAAAAGCATAGAGATAATTGACAAAAAAATGGGAAAAAACAAAGTGGAGAGTATTAGGTCATATCTCAAGAAAGTAGAAATTTTAAAGTGATTGAGAAATTAGATAAAGAAAGAAAACATTGGTGTGGATGAACTTAAGAAAGAAAACATGGGGACTCAAAGATGGGAGTGACCAGGGTGCACCATGTCTGAGGGGCAGAAGATCCGAAACTCCGAAACTGGCGAATGGAGGGATGACTAAAGGCAGAACATCGATATTGAGGCTTCCTGGGCTACAAGGGACAACCTGTGAGCTGGCACAGTTTGGATCCAGGCACAGGCCTCCCAGCTCATCTGCTAAGGAGGAGAATGCTGCCATCCCAAGCATGAGCATCCCTGCTTGGTGACTGAGACAGTGGATGTGGTATTTGTACAAGCCTGCCAGCTCAGTGACTGAGACAGCAGAGGCAGCAGCTGTAAGGGCCACCCTGCTCTGTAACTGAGACAGCAGAGGAGGCCCCAAGTACTGCAGTCCATGCCCAGCTGCTGTGGTGGGTGGCCACTGCCCCAAGCAAGAGCCTCTGTGATCCATGTCTAAGACTGCAGAGGCAGCCCCAACTACGGGCCTCCCTGCATGGTGACCAAAGAATGGACAGACCCAGGCTCCCTCTACTCCAGCAGCCAGACATCAGATCCCTCTCACCCACACCCCCACGGTGGGTAACATGGGGAACCTTTGGACTGTGTTCACAACATTCAAGCCCCTGTTCTGTGGGTCTCCCAGTGGAGTCCAGGCAAACAATACCTGGAGACAAAATGGTGCAACCGAGACAGATCTGAGTTCCTAGAGGACAGTACAAGAGACCTGTGGTCCACTAAGGCATTCAGTGCACATGTGCCTACACCCCCACCTGTGCTAATGCTCCACCCTTCAAGGCATCTACACTCACTAGCACCCAGTCCTCCAAGGAACACTTGCACGCACACTGCCACACTTCCACACATGTGCTTGCGACCTTCCACCCTTAGCTACAGCTGAAACACCAACATACACTCCTGAACCTGTGGACCTATCTTATCTTTCTGAAGAATATTCCAGACTCCAGAGACAGATGGACAAAGTCTTAAGTACAGACTCCATTAACAAACAGCGAAGGTTACAGATAAGCAGATGGCTAGATGTTAGCATAAGAACACATCAGACAAAAATCAGGACATCACAGCTTGACCAGCAACCCCCAAAATCAATGGATAATTTCATTCATTGGAAACACAGGGGAAGGATCTCAAATCTATGTTTATCCAGTTATTAGAGGAACATAACAAGGAAACAAACAAAGCTCTCAAATAAATACAGGCAAATACAGAGAAACAAATAGAAGCACAGGTAGAGGCAGATAGAGAGGAAATGAACAACAACAACAAAAAAAGGCCATCATGGAAAGACAGGAATCCACATTCAAACAGATGAAGGAAATGGTGGACATGCATTGGATGTAGGAGCAAACAAGTAACAGGACAGGAGCCTACCACAGAGGTCCCCTGAAAGACTCTACCTAGCAGTGTATCAAAGCAGATACTAAGACTCATAACCAAACCTCCGGCAGAGTACAGGAAATAAAAAAAAAAAGGGGGGGTGTTAATATGACCTGGAGAGGACAGGAGTTCCACAAAAAACAAATATGTCTGGGCACAGGGGTCTTTTATGAGACTCTTTCTCCAAAAAAGGACCATGTATGGATGCAACCTAGAGCCCCTGCTCAGTATCCTTGGTAGCTCAGTATCCAAGTGGGTACCCTAATAAGGGGAACAGGGACTGTTTCTGACATAAACTGGATGGCGGGCTCTTTGACCTCCTCCCCACCCCCCGGGAAGAGCAGCCCTGCTAGGCCACAGAGGAGGACTTTGCAGCCAGTCCTGAAGACACCTGATAAACCAGTATCAGATGGTTCTCCTTTACCAGTGGACTTTGAAAGGGGAAGGGAGGAGATGGGGGTGGAAAGGTGGGATAGGGAAGGAAACAGGGCGTGGGATACAGCAGGGATACAAAGTTAACAAACTGTAACTAATATTAAAAAAAATTAAAAATAAAAAAATACAAACAGAGAAAACCCTGAAGCTGGAGAACTTAGAGAAGAAATCAAGAACCACAAAGGTAAGTATCACCAACAAAATAGAAGAGAAGGAAGAGAGAATCTCAGGTGCTGAAGATACAATTGCAGAAACTGATACATCTTTCAAAGAAAAAGTAACATCAGAAAAGTTTTAAACACAAAACATCCAAAAAACAAGAACATCATGAAAAGACAAAATCTAAGAATAATAGGAATAGACAAAAGAGAATATTTCAGGCTCCAAAATCCAGAAAACATTTTTAAGAAAATAACAGAAGAAAATTTTCCAAACTATAAGAAAAAAGAAATCCGTAAGCTTATAAGAGGTTTAAAGAACACCAAATAGACTAGACCAGAAAAGAAACTCCTTTTGTCAAAACATTAATCTACAGAACAAAGAAAATATATTAAAAACAGGGAAGGAAAAAGGCCAAGTAATATATAAATGTAGACCTATCAGAATCACACCAGACTTCTCAACAGAAACCATGAAATCCAGAAGGGCCTGGGCAAATGTCATGCAGACTCTAAGAGACCACAGATGCCAACCCAGACTACTATACCCAGCAAAGCTTTCAATCAATATACATGGAGAAAACAAAATATTCCATGACAAAACTAAATTTAAACAATACCTACACAGCAAACCAGCCCTACAGAAGATAGTAGAAGAATAACTCCATTCTAACAAAATCAACTACACCCAAGAAGGGAAAGGATATAGATAACTTCACAACAGAAAATTAAAAGAAAACAAGCACAGAAACACATCCAACTACACAATAAAACGAACTAAAATTCATTGGTCACTAATATCTATCAACATCAAGGGAATTAACGCTCCAATGAAAAGACACAGAATAACAGATTGGTTGCTGAAACAGATCCAACATTCTGCTGCATCAAAGAAACACACCTCTGCAATAAAGAAAAACACTACCCCAGAGTAAAGGGCTGGAATAAGGTTTTCAAGGAAACAGACTCAGGAAAGAAGCTGGAGTATTTATCCTAATATCTAATGAATTACATTTTCAACCAAAATAAATCAAAAAAAGATGACGAGGGGCACTTTATTCTCATCAGAGGAGAAATCCACCATGAGAACATCACAATCCTGAACAACTATACCCCAAAAAGAAGAGCACCTGCATTTGTAAATGAAACATATTAAAACTTAAATCACACATCGATCCCAACACATTAGTAGTGGGAGTCTTCAACACTCCACTCTCACCAAGGGATCACCTAGACAGAAACTAAATAGGGAAATAATGACACTTCCAGAGGTCCTAAATCAAATGAACCTAATAGATGTCTACAGAACTTTTCACCCAAACTCTAAAGAGTATACTCTTATTCTCAGCACCTCACTGAACCTTCTCCAAAAATGACCATATCGTCAGAAACAAAACAATTCTCAACAGATAGAAGAAGATCGAAGTAATCCCTTGTATCCTATCAGACCACCATGGCCTAAAACAAGACCTCAACAACAATAGAAATAACAAAAAGCCTACATTCATATGGGAAATAAACCGCTGTCTACTCAGTGACAGCTGTGTCAGAGGAGAAATAAAAAAGAAATTGGAGACTTCCTAAAATTCGATGAAAATGAAGGCATAACTTACCCAAACTTATTGGACACAATGAAAGCAGTGCTAAGGGGAAATTTCATAGTACTAATTATCTTTAGAAATACGTTTGAGACATCTCATACAAGCAACTTAAAGGCTCACCTGAAAGCCCTGGGGGGAGGGGGGGAGAAGCAGACACACACAAGAGGAGTAGACAGCTGGAAATAATCACACTCAGAGCTCAAATCAATCAGTTACAAACAAATAAAACAAGTCAATGAATCAATGAAACCAAGAGTTGGTTCTTTGAGAAAATCAAGATAGATAACCCTTAGCCAAACTAACTAAAATGCAGAGAGAAACTATCCAAATCATCCAAATCAGAAATGAAAAGGAGGACATAACGACAGACAAAGAAGAAACTCAAACAATCATTAGGTCTTACTACATAAACATTTATGCCACAAAATTTAAAAATCTACATGAAATGAACATTTTTCTTGATAGATTCCGTTTACTAAAATTAAATCAAGATCAGGTAAATAGATTAAATCTTTCTATATCCCCCAAGGAAATACAAGCAGTCATCAAAAGTCTCCCCTCCATAAAAATCCTAGGGCCAGATGGATTCAGCACAGAATTTCTACCAGACCTTCGCAGAAGAGCTAACTCCAATATGCTGCAAACTATTCCACAAAATAGAAACAGAAGGAATATTACCAAATTCATTCTCTGAGTCCACAGTCACCTTGATACCTAAACCACAGAAAGACTCAACATAAAAAAAAGTACTTCAGACCTATCTCTCTTATGAACATTGGTGCATACTCAATAAAATACAAGCAAACAGAATCCAAGAACACAGAAAAGATATCATCCAACATGACCTAGTAGGATTTATCCCAGGCATGCAGGGTTGGTTCAATATACGAAAATCCATCAATGTGATCCACCATATAAACCAACTGAAGGAGAAAAACCACATGATCATTGCCTTAGATGCCAAAAAAGCATTTGACAAATTTCAACACCCATTTATGTTTAATGTCTTGGAGAGATCAGGGATACAAGGCACATACCTAAACATAGTAAAGGCAATATAGAGCAAGCCTATAGCCAACATCGAAGTAAATGGAGAGAAACTTAAATCAAGCCTACTGAAATCAGGGACAAGGCAAGGCTGCCCACTCTCTCTGTATCTCTTCAACACAGTACTTTAACTCCTACCTAGAGCAATAAGTCAACTAAAGGAGTTCAAGGGGATACAAATTGGAAAGGAAGAAGTCAAAGTATTACTATTCATAGATGACATGTTAGTATATATCAGTGACCCAAAAAATTCTACCAGAGAACTCCTTCAGCTGATTAACACCTTCAGCAAAGTGGCTGCATACAAAACTAACTCAGTAGCCCTGCTGTGTACAAAAGACAAAAAGTTTGAGAAAGAAATTAGGGAAACTATACTCTTCACAATAGCCACTAATAAAATAAAATACCTTGGTGTGACTGTAAACTAGTGAAAGACTTGTATTAAAAGTAAATCAAGTCTCTGAAGAAAGAAATCTAAGATGATATAAGATGGAAAGATCTCCCATGCTCATGGATCAATAGGATTAACATAGTGAAAATGGACATCCAGCCAAAAGTAATCTGCAAATTCAATGCAATTCCCAGCAAAATACCAATGCAATTCTTTAAAGAACTTGAAAGAAAAATTCTCAATTTCATATGGAAAAACAAAACACCCAGAATTGCTAAAACAATCCTGTACAATAACAGATAATTTGGCCGTATCTCTATCCCTGATCTCAAGTTGTACTACCGAGTGACAGTAATAAAAACTGCATGGTACTGGCATAGAAAAAGATGTGTGATTCAATGGAATCAAATAATAGAAGACTCATAAATAAACCCAAAGACCAACAGAGTTTCTGCACAGAAGCAGAAAGACACGTATGGTATATACTCACTTATAAGTAGATACTAGACATATAATATCAGATAAACATACTAAAATCTATACACTTAAAGAAGCTAAGCAAGGAGGAGGACCCTGGGTAAGATGCTCAATCCTCACCCAGAAAGGCAAACAGGATAGACATCAGAAGAGGGAAAAAACAAGAAAGAGGACAGAGGTTTATCACAGAGGGCCCCTGAAAGACTCAACCCAGGAGGGTATGGAAGCAGATGCTTAGACTCAGCCAAACTTTTGACAGATTGTAGAAAATCTTATGAAAGAATGGGTAGATAGAAAGACCTGGAGGACACGAGCTCCACAAGGAGAGCAACAGAACCAAAAAATCTGGGCCCAGGTGTCTTTTCTGAGACTGATACTCCAGTCAAGGACCATGCATGTAGATAACCTAGAACTCCTTCACAGATGTAGCCCATGGCAGCTCAGTGTGAAGTGGGTTGCCTAGTAAGGGGAACAGGGGCTGTCTCTGACATAAACTCAGTGGCTGGCTCTTAAATCACCTTCCATTGAGGGGGTGGTGACAGCCTTACCAGGCCACAGAGGAAGACAATGCAGCCACTCCTGATGAGACCTGATAGGCTAGGACAAGATGGAAGGGGAGAAGGACTTCCCCTATCGGTGTAATCGGGACAGAGCATGAGAGAAGAGGGAGGAAAGGTGAAATTGGGAGGATAAGAGGGAGGAGCTACAGCTGTGATACAAAATGAATAAATTGTAATAAAAATAAAAAAATAAAGAATGTAGTGCTAAGCCAGAAATGGAACATCTGTATCATACCTCCTTTCTGTCTCTCAAGTAATTTATGGAAGATGTGAGGAAAAAGCCTGAGTTTTAGGAAGACCGGAATAAAATGTGTCCTTGGGACATGAACTCATAAACTCATAGAAGCTATGTTTGCTTGTATAAGACTTGTATAAGATTAAGCCAGGCAACATTACAGCATGGAACTGGGGAAGGGTTCAGGAGCCTTATCCTTAACCAAGAAGCTACTGACAATTATGGATTCTATGGAAAGAACAATAGGTTTTCTTTAGAGGTGTGGCACATACTAAGTTGGCCAATGGATGGCCGCAAATCCCATGATTTTATGGGCAGCACAAATTAGACTGGATTTTTTTTTTTTAAGAAGCCATGAAATCAGGAGAGTAGGAAAGGGTGTGTTAGGTGGATCTTGAGGAGGTAGGGTGGGGAGCTGGAGTAAATATTATCAAAATACATCATATGGATATATAAAATTCTCAGAATTTCAGTAAAATATATTTATCCAAGAAGAATGTAATTGACCTGTTATACTATACCATACATTAAAAATCACCTGAAAAGAGATTAAACATCTTAACAGTATACCTGAAACACATCCTCTCCAGCATGTGTTGTCACTTGAGGTTTTGATCTCAGGCACTCTGATGGGTGTAAGGTGAAATCTCAGGGTCGTTTTGATTTGCATTTATTTCTCTGATGATAAAGGATGTTGATCATTTCTTAAAGTGTTTCTATGCATTCAGTATTCCTCTATTGAGAATTTTCTGTTTAGCTCTGTACCTTAATTTTTAATTGGATTACTTGATTTCTTGCTTTTAACTTCTTGAGTTCTTTTTATATTCTGAATATTAGCCATCTGTTAGATATAGGGTTAGTAAATATCCTTTTGTTCTGATGATAGTGTCCTTTCCTTTACAGAAGATTTTCAGTTTCATGAGGTCCCATTTATTGATTGTTGCTCTTAGGGCCTGTGCTGTTGGTGTTCAGTTCAGAAAGTTGTTTCCTGTGCCAATGACTTCAAGGCTCTTCCCCACTTTTTCTTCTAACCGATTTAATGTGTCTGGTTTTATGTTGAGGTCTTTGATCCACTTGGACTTTAGTTTTGTGCAGGGTGATAAGTATGGATCTATTTGCATTTTTCTACATGTACACATCCAGTTAAACCAGCATCATTTGTTGAAGATGCTATCCTTTTTCATTGTATGGTTTTGGCATCTTTGTAAAAATTCAGGTGTCCATAAGTGTGTGGGTTTATTTCTGGGTCTTCTATTCACTTCAATTGATCCAGCATTGTATTTCTTTGCCAGTACCATGCAGTTTATATGACTGTTGCTCTATAGTACAACTTAAGATCAGGGATGGAGATACCTCCAGAAGATCTTTTATTGTAGAGGATTGTTTTAGCAATCCCGGGCTTCTTGTTATTCCATATGAAGTTGAGAATTTTTTTAAGGTCCTTAAAGAATTGTGTTGGTAATTTGATGGGAATTGCATTGAATCTGTAGATTGCTTTTGGTAAGATGGCTATTTTTACTATGTCAATCATGACTAGCCATGAGCATGGGAGATCTTTCCATCTTCTGATGACTTTTTCTATTTCTTTCTTCGGAGACTGGAAATGTTTTTCATATAAGTCTTTGACTTGCTTGGTTAGGGTCTCACCAAGGTACTTTATGTCCTTTGTGGAAGGTGTTGTTTCTCTGATTTATTTCTCAGCCCTTTTGTCTTTTGTATACAGGAGGGCTACTGATTTTTTTGAGTTAATTTTGTATCCAGCCAGTTTGCTGAAGGTGTTTATCAGCTGTAGGAGTTCCCTGGTAGAATTTTTGGAGTCACTCAGGTATACTATCATATCATCTGCAAATAGTGATACTTTGACTTTTTCCTTTCATATTTGTATTCCTTTTGTCTCCTTCTATTGTCTTATTGCTCTAGCAAAGACTTCAAGATCTATGTTGAAGAGATATGGAGAGAGTGGGCAGCCTTGCCTTGTCCTGTCCCTGATTTCAGTGGGATTGATTTAAACTTCTCTCTGCTTAGTTTGATGTTTGCTATAGGCTTGCTCTATATTGCCTTTACTATGTTTAGGTATGTGCCTTGTATCCATGATATCTCCAATACTTTAAAAATGAATGGATGTTGCATTTTGTCAAATGCTTTTTCAGCATCTAAGGAGATTATCATGTGTTTTTTTTTAATCTTTCATTTTGTTAATATGGTGGATCACATTGATGTATTTCCATATATTGAACCACTCCTGCATACCTGGGATGAAGCCTACTTGGTCATAGTGGAATGATATCTTTGATGTGCCCTTGCACATCAAAGTACTTGCAAAATACTTTGCAAGTATTTTGTTGAGTATTGTTGTATCAGTGTTCATAAGGGGGATTGGCCTGAAATTCTCTTTCTTTGTTGGGTCTTTGTGAGGTTAAGGTACCAAGGTGACTGTGGCTTCATAGAATGAGTTTGGTAGTGTTCCTTCTGTTTCTATTTTGTGGAATAGTTTGAAGAGAACTGAAGTTAGCTCTTCTTTGAAGGTCTGGTAGAATTCTGCGCCGAAACCATCTGGTCCTGAACTTTTTTTGGATAGGAGACTTTTGACGATGGCTTCTATTTCCTTAGGGGATATAGGACTATTTAATTGATTTACCTGGTCTTGACTGAGCTTTGGTAAGTGCAATCGATCAAGAAAATTGTCCATTTCATTTATATTTTCAAATTTTGTGGTATATAGACTTTTGAAGTAAATCTCAATTATTGTTTGGATTTCCTCGGAGTCTGTTGTTATGTCCCCCTTTTCATTTCTGATTTTGTTAATTTGGATAGTGTTTCTCTGCCTTTTAGTTAGTTTGGCTAAGGGTTTGTCCACCTTCTTGATTTTCTCAAAGAACCAGCTCTTGGTTTCATTGATTCATTGAATTGTTTTATGTGTTTCTAATTTCAGCCCTGAATTTCATTATTTCCAGCCGTCTACTCCTTTTTGGTGTGTCTGCTTCTTTTTTAATTTTTTATAGGGCTTTTAGGTGAGCCATTAAGTTGATTGACTGAGATATCTTGAATTTCTTCTTGAAAGCACTTAGTGCTATGAACTTTCCTCTTAGCACTGCTTTCATTGTGTCCCATAAGTTTGGGTATGTTTTGTCTTCATTTTCATTGAATTCTAGGAATTCAATGAACTCAATTCTTTCTTTATTTCTTCTCTGACCCAGTTGTCATTGAGTAGCAAGTTGTTCAGTTTCCATGTGTGTGTAGGCTTTTTGCTATTTCTGTTGTTGAAGTCCAGCTTTAGTCCATGGTGATCAGAGAGGATACAAGTGATTATTTCAATCTTCTTGTATCTGTTGAGGCTCGCTTTATAACCAACCATATGGTCTATTTTGGAGAAGGTTTTATGAGGTGCTAAGAAGAAGGTAAATTCTTTTGTGTTTGGGTGTAAGGTTTTGTAGATGTCTGTAAGGTCCATTTGTTTCATGACTTCTGTTATACAGACATTGTTTCTTTGTTTAATTTCTGTTTTGTTGACCTGTCCTTTGTTGGGAGTAGGGTGTTGAAGTCTCCTACTATTAATGTGTAAAGATCTGTGTGCGGTTTAAGTTTTATCAATGTTTCTTTTATAAATGTGGGTGCTCTTATATTTGGGGCATATATGTTCAGAATTGTGATGTCTTCCTGGTGGAATTTTCCCTTGATGTGTATGAAGTGTCCTTCCCCATCTCTTTTTATTAATTTTGGTTGAAAGTCTATCTTATCAGATATTAGAATCATTACTCCTGCTTGCTTCTTGCGTCCATTTGCTTGGAAAACTGTCTTCCACCCCTTTACCCTCAGGTAATATCTATCTTTGTAACTTAAGTGTGTTTCTTGTATGCAACTGATTGTTGGGTCTTGTTTATACATCCATTCTGTTAGTCTGTTTCTTTTTATTGGAGAATTGAGTCCATTGATGTTGAGAGAGATTAATGACCAGTGGCTGTTAGATCCTTTGATTTTGCTGTTGGCTGCGGTAGTAAGTTTGTGTGCTTGGTTACTTTTTGTTTTACTGTAGTGAGGTTAATTATTTCCTGTGTTTTCTTGAAAGTGGTTAGTTTTGGGGGTTGTATTTTTCCTTCTAGTGTCTTCTGTAATTCTGGATTTGTAGATAGGTATTGTTGAAATTTGTTTATGTCTTTGAATATCTTGTTTTCTCTGTCTATGAGGACTGAGAGTTTTGCTGGGTATAGTAGCCTGGTCTGACATCTGTGTTCTCTTATGGCCTGCATGATATCTGTCCAGGCCCTTCTGGCTTTCATAGTCTCTGTTGAAATGTCAGGTGTGATTTTGATGGATTTGTCGTTATATGTTACTTGAACTTTTCCCCTTGCAGCTTTTAGTATTTTTTCTTTGTTCTGTATACTTACTGTTCTGTTTATTATATGCCAGGAGAATTTTTTTCTGGTCTAATTTATTGGGTGGTCTGGAGGCCTCTTGTATTCTTATTGGCCTCTCCTTTAACGTGGGGACATTTTCTTCAATGATTTTGTTGAAAATATTTTCTGGGCCTTAGAGGAAGGAATCTTCTTTTTCCTCTATTATTATTATTCTTAGGTTTTCTTTTTTCATGGTGTCTTGGAAGGTTTGTGTCATGAATTTTTTAGATTTATTATTTTTTTGATGGATACATCTATTTCTTCCATTGTTTCTTTCACACATGAGATTCTTTCTTCCATCCCTTATAGTCTATTGGTTATGCGTACCTCTGTAGTTCCTGTTTTCTTCTCTCAGTTCTTTCTCTTCACAATTTCCTCCATTTGTGTTTTCTTTAATTTTTCAAATTCTATCTTCAGATCTTGAGCCATTTTGTTGTTGATTTCCTTCACCTGTCTGACTGTATTTTCCTGTTGTTCCTTCAATAACTTCAGCTGTTTGTTTGAACAATCCTCTGTTTATTTTATTTCTTTCAGTGATTTAAGTATTTCCTCACTGAAGTCCACAAACTGTTTGGCTGCAACTTCCTGTATGTCTTTATGGATGGCCATAATCTGTTTGTCTTTATCTTCGTCTATTTCTTTATGGATGGCCATAATCTGTTTGACTTTATCTTCCTCTAGTTCTTTATGCATTTTATTTGTTTCTTCTTTTTGCTTCTCATAAACATAGATGTTAGTTCATCTTCTTGAATTTCAATTATGCTGGGGGGTCCAGGGCTGCTTGCTCCTGGGTAACTGGATTCTGGAGATGCCATATTGCTCTGTCTTTTGTTTGTTGAGCTTTTACGCTGGCCTCTACCCATTGGGCTATCTTAGGTGTTGAGTGTTAGTTTCTGATGGTTCCTGGAATCCTGTGGTAGAGAGAATCTCCTTGGCAGGAAGATGATAACTCCTGAAGGAAGCCTCCTCAGCTTTTTCAGTATGGTCACTGAATGGCCGGTGTTTTTTAGGAATTGCCACAGCTCACCTTAGGTGTATAGACTTGCATGCTCTACAAGTAACCCCAAACACCACAGACTGTGCCTTCCTGTTGGGAGAAAGCCCCATGGTGGGGGAAACATCTGGTCCTACCTCAGGACACCTAGCTCTGCAAAAGTTTCTGGCTACCCACACGCTCCTGACTCTAGCCTCCAGCTTGCAGGCATGAGAGCGGAGCTCACCTGCCACTGACTACCGCTTGGGTACTGGGGCACAGAGCCCTAACCTCAGACCTACAGAATCCTGGTATCCCTGAGATCAGGCCTCAGATACTGATCCAAGGGGCAACCAGTTATCCCTAATTGAACTGACCAAATTACAAGGCACCCAGGTTACAACAGCAGCTCACTAAATTTACAATAAGAAACCCAGAAGCAGGGCATCTGTCTCTAGAACTTCTCAGAGAGGAGAGCTCCCCTGACTAAAAAGGACCACAGTTACCACTCAGGTCTATACCCTCCCTAACAAATAGACAGACCATCAAGACAGAAACTAAAAACATGGAAATCATGAAATTTGGAAGCAAATGGTGGAAACTAGACAAGATCATTCTGAGTTAGGTAACCCAGAATCAGAAAGACACAAATGATATATATTCACTTAAAAGTGGATATTAGCTATGGACACTTGATTATTGACAAAGAAGCCAAAACCATACAATGTAAATATGATAGCATCTTTAACAAATGGTCCTTGTCTAACTGGATATCTACATGTAGAAAATTACAAACAGATCCGTATTTATTACCCTGCATAAAGCTCAAGTCCAAGTGGACTAAACACCTCAACATAAAACCAGAAACATTAGATCTTTTAGAAAAGAAAGTGAAAATCAGCCTTGAACTCATTGACACAGGAGACAACTTTCTAAATAAAACATCAACAGCTCAGGCTCTAAAATCAACAATTAATAAATGGAACCTCATGAAACTGAAAAGTTTCTGTAAGGCAAAGGACACTATCAATTGAAAAAAAAATGGCAGCCTACAGACTGGGAAAAGATCTTCAGCACTACATCAGACAAGGGTAATATCCAAAATATACAAAGAACTTAATAAATTAAACATTAACAAATCAAATATTCCAATTAAAAATGTGGTACATAGCTAAACAGAGAATTCATGGCAGTGGAATCTTGAATGGCTGAAAAGGACTTAAAGAAATGCTCCATGTACTTAGTCATCAGAGAAATGCAAATCAAAACAACTCTAAGATACCATCTTATACCAGCCACAATAGCTAAGATCAAAACCTCAAGTTGCTTGAGAGGACGTGAAGAAAAAGAAACACTTCTCCATTGCTGGTGGGAGTACAAACTTGCACAACCTCTCTGGAAATCAATCTGGCACTTCCTCAGAAAATAAGGAATAGTTGTACCTCAAAATTCAGGTATACTACTCCTGGGCATATACCCAAAAGATGCTCCATCATACAACAAGCACATTTGCTTGACTATGTTCATAGCACCTTCTTTCATAATATCCAGAAACTGGAAATAAGCTGTTTGCACCTCAACTGAAGAATAGATAAAGACACTGGTACATTTACAAGTTAGGAGCCTGCCACAAAGGGCCTCTGAAAGGCTCTGCCTGCAGACTATCAAAAAAGATGCTGAGACTTATGGCCAACCTTTGAGGAGATTGCAGGGAATCTTATGAAAGAAGCAGGAGTTAGTAAGACCTGGAGGGGACAGGAGCTCTACAAGGAGAGCAACAGATCCAAAAAACCTGGGCACATGGGTCTTCCCTGAGACTAATAGTCCAATCAAGTAGCATACATGGAGATAAACCCAGAACCCCTGCACAGATGTAGCCCATGACAGTTCAGTCTCCTAGTGGGTTCCATAGTAATGGGAGCAGGGACTGCCTCTGACATGAACTGATTGGCTTGCTCTTTGATCACCTCCCCCTGAGGGGGGAGCAGCCTCACCAGACCACAAAGGAAGACAATGCAGCCACTCCTGATGAGACCTAACAGACTAGGATCAGAAGGAAAGAAAAGACCTCCCCATCAGTGTACTTGGGGAGGGGCATTCGTGGAGAAGGGAGAGGGAAGGAGAGATTGGGAGGGGAAGAGAGAGGGAACTACAGGGGGGATACAAAGTAAATACAGTGTAATTAATAAAAAAATTAAAAAAAATAAACAACAACACAAAAAAGATGAGTTCTGAAAAGGCCATCTATGTGTAGGCAGGATCCCCAGAAATTGCTTACCTAACAGCAATAGTTTAGAATCAGGCTGTGTCTGTGTAAAAATCAGCAGTTTCATTGATTGGCATGAGCATTTTAGTTTCCCCAAGCCCAATTTGGTGCAGCATGAGTATCTGCCTTATCCCATGTGCTCCAAGCACATGGCGGGACGCTGAGTCTGAGCTGCTGTGAGCAGAGGGACAGGTGTGTGAAGTAAGGGCAGGGCAGTTTTGAGAAAAATGTAGGTATTATGGCATATATGGTTGAGTGGTGGTTAGGGATATGTAGAACAGAAGAAAAATCTGTTGCTGACATCATGGATTCAATTAAGGGTTCCTGGTCTGCCCAGACCAGGTGCTACCAGGAGAGCCCTTCCCTGCCCAACACAGCAATGTTAGGACCAAGGAAATAATGATGCTCACAGATTTTATATGAAAGAGGGTTATTGGATGGAGATAAAGAGAAAGAGAAGCAGAGAGCAAGACATGATATGGTTGAAGGGAGGGGCGCCTTGACATTGAAAGGGGAGAGCACAGGAGAGTGAGAGAATAAGAGGGCAAGAGAGACAAAGTAGCAGGTTGCTCCTTTTATGGAGCAACTGAACCACACCTGCCAGGTGTGGTTACCTGGTGGGCAACACATGATGCTATCATAGGTTGCTAAGCAACCGAGAAGCAGGCTGCCTATATACTAACAGGGTCCCCTAGTAAAAGGAGCTGGGTCTATCTCTGACAATGATTTTGTTACATGCTTTTAGATCACTTTCCCTTAGCAAGGCTGCTTTTCCAGGCCACTGATGAAGAGGGTGACCTCAGTCCTGATGTGACTTGATATGCTGGAAAGGGTGGGGGGGCTACTTTTTTCTGAGGGATAAGGAACTGGGTATGGGGGAAGAGGAAAGGAGGGTGTGACTGAGAGGAGAGGTGGGAGGGGGCTATGATTGGGATGTGAAGTGAATAAACAAACTAATTAATTAAAAATTTCACAGATAGAAACCACACATGAAAGAGAGCAGTCAGAGTTTTTCTTTCTGGGTCTGGATTTCCTCATTTCACACAGTATTTTCTAGTCCCATCAATTTACCAAGTTTCATGATTTTAATTTTCTTTACAGCTGAATATTATTCCACTCTGTATATGTACCACAATTTCATTTTCTGCTTACCAGTTGAAGAACATTAAGTCTATATCCATTTCCTAGATAAACAGAGTGCCAAAGAAGGTAGCTGAACAAGTATCTAAGATATTGAGAAATTTGGGCAAGTCCCAAAGAATGTATAATTGTGTGGAAGGACTATAGTTAGCTTTTGAGAATGATCTTCACTGCATTCCACAGTGTTTGCTTCTGTTTGTAATCCTTCCAACAGTGAATGGGGGGATCTTCTTTCTGCACATCCTCCCCAGCATTTGTTTACAATTGTTTTCTTGACCACAGCCATTATGGAAGGTGAATGATGAAATATTGAATTCGATTTAATTTGCATTTCCTTAATATCTAAGACTATTGGATACCTTTTAAAATATATTTCTTAACCATTTTATTCCTTCTCTTGGGAAATATCTTCAACAAGCATTTTGTTTCTTCATGTGAAAGTATTAAGAAGTTGGAGATGTGCTTGCTGCCCTTGGAAAAATAAAATCTCCAGAGTAAGTGAGCCTAGAAAATCTAAGACTGTCTCAACTTGATAGAAGTGTTTGGTAAATAAAGTGTCTTAATTAGGGTTTCTATTCCTGGGGTAAAACAACATGACACAGCAACTTGGGGAGAAAGGCTTTATTTAAGCTTACAGTTTTCTTAAAATAATCCATCATCAAAGGAAGTGGTGGCAGTTATCTGAAAGCAGTAACTGAAGGAGAAGCCATGGAGTAACATTACTTACTGGCTTGTTCCTCATGGTTTACTCAACCTTGTTTCTTATATCTTACAGGAACAGCTACCCTGGAATGGCACCACCTAAAAAGAGCTGGGCCCTCATTTATCAATTACAATTAAGAACATGTGCTACAGTCTTTGCCTACAGGCTAATCTGGTAGGTGAATTTTCTCATTGAGGTTCCCTCTTCTGAAAGGATTCTAGCTCATATCAAGTTGAATGAAACTAGCCATCACATGAAGGCAAAGTTTATATTTTTAGTAAAACATTTTTAAAGACTGAACCCAAATTCATTTAAAAATATTTCTGTCAGTTAGTGATCTTGCCCATCAGTGACTTATAGTATCTCTAACAGATGGTAAATGCATATTAGGGTCTATTCTTTTTCTATAAAGATAGTTATTAAAATGTTGGTTATGTTAGGGAGAAGAAATAAACTGTCTCTGATATGATAAATGTGGTTTGGAATTATGTTTCCATCATTACTTGTGTGAGTCTGAGTCCTGTTGCCAAATTCGCTATTAATAAAATGACAATACTGTCACCTCATCTAACTTCCACAGGAGTGAATGAAATGATAGATTTAAAAGTGAAATGGTGCATCCAAGATGACGGCGACCAGTGCACACCTTATCTGAGGGCCACAGGATCCGAAACTCTGAAATGTGTGAGTGGCGGGGAGCAACTGAAGTCAGAACATTGACAATGAGGCTTCCTGGGCGAGAGGGAACAACCCATGAGCTGGGCCAGTTTGGATCCAGGTTTCCCATGGACATTTCCAGGGCATGAGAGTGGCCAATATTCGACACTGCTGCACTTCCCCTTGCCCCACACATGAGCCTCTCTGCTTTATGGCTGAAACAGCAGAGGCTGCTGCCCCAGTTACAGGTCTCCCTGCCCAGCAGAAAAACAGTGGACACCACTGAGCTGACAGAGCTCCTACACTCTCATTTGCTCCTGCAGGCCAAAATCTGAGAATAGAGAACAAAGGGTAAACCCTTTGCTTTCTGATTAGGCCTGCAAGTGAGTGAGTGCACCTTTAAGTGAGTGTGTACAGAGCCCCACATCCAGCGTTCCTCTATTTTAGCAGGCAGACATAGAATCCCTCCCCACCATAGACACACACTGTGGGCAACATAGGGATCCTTGGGACAGCATCCTCAACATTGAATCTCCTGTTCTGTGGGTCTCCCAGTGGAGTCCAGGCAATTCCTGGAGCCAAGATAGTGCAACCCAAACAGATCGAAATACCTTGAGGACAGTACAACAGGCCTGTGGATCACAGAGTCATTCGGGGCAACTGCACATGCACTTAGCACCCACAACCTGTACCAGCATCCCCATCTGTGCTTACACTTCACCCTTCTAGGCCTCTACACCTACTAGCACCCAGTCTTCCAAAGCAAACTCCCACAAACACTGCCACACTTGTGTACATGCGCCTGTGACCTTCCTCCCTTAGCTACAGCTGAAACACCGACATCCACTCCCAAATCAGTGGAACTCTCTCATCTTGCAGAAAAATACTCCAGAAACCAGAGACAGACAGACATACTCTGAAGTATGAACTCCAGGAACAAAAGGCAAAGATTTGTTCCATAAGCAGATGACTAGAGGTCGGCATAAGAACACATCCAACAAAAATCAGGACATCATGGCTTCACCAGCAACCCCAAAAATCAATGGATAGTTTAAGTCACCAGAAACACAGAAAAACTATCTCAAATCTATGCTTATCCAGTTATTAGAAGCACATAAAAAGGAAAGAAAGAAAGCTCTCAAAGAAAAACAGGCAAATGCAGGCAAACAAATAGAGGCACAAGTAAAGACATATAGAGAGGAAACGAACAAAGCTCTCAAGGAAAAACAGACAAACAAATAAAGACACACATAGAGGCACAAGAAGAGGTGTATAGAAAGGAAATGAACCAAAAAAAAATGGAGAACATCATGGAAAGACAAGAATCTATATTCAAACAAATAAAAGAAATGGTACAAGACATAAAAACAGAATTAGAATAAATAAATAGAACACTAACAGAGAGGAGCTGATGAATTTCGAGAAAAGATCAGGAACAACAAAGGTAAGCATCACCAACAGAATACAAGAGATGGAAGAGAGACTCTCAGGTGCTGAAGATACAGTTGCAGAAATTGATACTTCTCTTAAAGAAAAATTAAAATAGAAAAATCCCAAACACGAAACATCCAAGAAACCAAGGACACCATGAAAAGAAGAAATCTAATAACAATAGGAATAGACAAAAAAAAGAAGATTCCAGGCTCCAAGGTCCAGAAAATATTTTCAACAAAATCATAGAAGAAAGTTTTCTCAACTTAAGGAAAGAGATATCCATAAACATACAAGAGACTTACAGAACACCAGATAGACTAGACCAGAAAAGAAACTCCTCAGGTCACATAGTAGTCAAAACACTAAATTTACTGAACAAAGAAAAAATATTAAAAGCAGCAAAGGAAAAAGGCCAAGTAACATTTAAAGGTAGACCTATCAGAATCACACCAGAATTCTCAGCAGAAATCATGAAAGCCAGAAGGGCCTGGGCAGATGTCATGCAGGCTCTAAGAGAACACAGATGCCAACCCAACTACTATACCCAGCAAAGCTTTCAATCAACATACACGGAGAAAAAAAATGTTCCATGACAAAAATAAACTTAAGCAATATCTAAGCAGCAACCCACCCCTACAGAAGATACTAGAAGGAAACTTTCAATCTAACAAAATTAACTACACCAAAAAAACACAGGATGTAGATAACTTCACAACAAAAATTAAGAGAAAACAAGCATAGAAACACAGTAAGAGCAAGAACTCCACAATAAAAGGAATTAACATATTAACATTCACTGATAACTATTATTTATCAACTTCAACAGACTCAACTCTCCAAAAAAAAAAAAAAAGACACAGACTAACAAAATTGTTGAAGGAACAGGATCCAAGATTCCTTTGCATCCAAGAAACACACCTCTGCTACAAAGATAAGCACTACCTCAGTGTAAAAGGCTAGAAATATGTTGTTCAAGCAAACAGACCCAGAAATGCAAGCTGGAGTGGTTACCCAAATATCGAATAAGATAGACCTTCGACCAAAATCAAAAGGATGAGGAGGAACACTACATTCTTGTCAAAGGAAAAAGCCACCAGAAGGATATCACAATCCTGACCATCTATGCCCTAAATACAAGAGCACCTGCATTTGTGAATGAAACATTATTAAAGCTCAAATCACACATTGCTCCCAACACCTTAATAATGGGAGGCATCAATGATCCACTCTCACCAACGGACAGAACATCTAGACAGAAGCTAAATAGGGAAATAATGACACCTAGAGAGGTCCTAAATCAAATGGACCTAATAGAAGTCTACATAATTTTTCACCCCAAGTCAAGAGTATAGCTTCTTTTGAGAAGGCATAGAGCCTTCTCAAAAATTGACCATATAGTCAGGCACAAAGCAAGCCTCAACAGATACAAAAAGATGGAAATAATCCCTCCTGTCCTATCAGACCACCATGGCCTAATACTAGACATCAACAACAACAAAAAGAACAAAATGGTTACATACTCATGTAAACTAAACAACTCTCTACTCAATGACAACTTGGTCAGGGAAGAAATGAAAAAAGAAATTAGAGACTTCCTAAAATTCAATGAAAATAAAAGGCACAACTTACCCGAACTTATGGGACACAATGAAAATAACTATTAAGAAGAAAGTTCATAACCCTAAGTGCCTTCAAAAAGAAGCTTGAGACATCACATACACGCAATTAAATGGCACACCTAAAAGTCCTAGAAAATAAAAAAAGGAGCAGATGCACCCAAGAGGAGTAGATAGCTCTAAAAAATCAAACTCAGAGCTGAAATCAATGAATTAGAAACAAAACAATTCAAAGAATCAATGAAACCAAGAGCCGGTTCTTTGAGAAAATCAACAAGATAGACAAACACTTAGCCAAACTAACTAAAAAGTAGAGAAAAACTATCAAAAGCATCAAAATCAGAAATGAAAAGGGGGACATAATGACAGACACAGATGAAATCTCAACAATCATTAGGTCTTACTACAGAAACATATACAAGCACTAAATTTGAAAATCTAAACGAAATGGGAAGTTTCTTGATAGATTCCATTTACCAAAGTTGAATCAAGATCAGGTAAATAGATTGTATCCCCCAGGGAAATAGAAGCAGGCATCATAAGGCTCCTTCAAAAAAAAAAAAAAAATCCCAGGGCCACATGGTTTCAGCAGCAAAGAATTCTACCAGACCTTCAAAGAAGAGCTAACTCCAGTTCTCTTCAAACTATTGCACAAAATAAAAACATAAAGAAATTAGCAAACTCATTCTATGAGGCCACAGTCACCATGATATCTAAACTACACAAAGACCTGACATATAAAGAGAACTTCAGGGGTTCTACGTTATCTTCATGCATAGTACTTGGTTGGAGTATGAGTCTCTGGGAAGACCCCTGTGTTCAAATTTTCTGATTTTGTTGCTTTCCTTGTGGAGTTCCTGTCCCCTTCAGATCTGACTATTTCCCACTTCTTACATAAGATTCCATGCACACTACCCAACAGTTGGCCATAAGTCTCAGCATCTGCTTTGATAGTCTGCAGGGCAGAGCCTTTCAGAGGCCCTCTGTGGCAGGTTCCTAGGTTGTTTCCTGTTTTCTTCTTCTGATGTCCTTCTTCTTTGCCTTCGGGGTGGGGATTGAGCATTTTAGTCAGGGTCCTCTCTCTTGATTAGTTTCTTTAGATGTACAGATTTTAGTAGGTTTATCCTATATTACATGTATATGAGTGAGTATATACCGTGTGTGTCTTTCTGTTTCTGGGACAGCTCACTCAGGATGATCCCTTCCAGGTCCCACCATTTACCTGCAAATTTCATGATTTCCTTATTTTTCATTGCTGAGTAATATTCCATTGTGTAGATGTACCACAATTTCTGCAATCCATTCTTCATTTGAGGGGTATCTGGGTGGTATCCAGCTTCTGGCTATTACAAATAAAGCTGCTACAAACATGGTTGAGCAAATGTCCTTATTGTGTAATTGAGCCTCTTTTGGATATATGCCTAGGAGTGGTATGGCTGGATCTTGAGGAAGCACTATTCCTAGTTGTCTGAGAAAGCACCAGATTGATTTCCAGAGTGGCTTTACAAGTTTACATTCCCACCAACAGTGGAGGAGGGTTTCTCTTTCTCCATATCCTCTCCAGCATGTTGTTGTCACTTGAGTTTTTCATCTTGGCCATTCTGATGGGTGTAACCCATGGAAGTTTAGTGTCCAAGTGGGTTACATAGTAATGGGAAGAGTGACTGCCTTGGACATAATCTGATTGGCCTGTTCTTTGATCACCTCCCCCTGAGGGGGGAGCAGCCTTACCAGGCCACAAAAGATGACAGTGTAGCCACTCCTGATGAGATCTAATAGACTAACATCAGAAGGAAGGAGAGGAGGACCTCCCCTACCAGTGGGTTTGGGGAGGGGCATGTGTGAAAAAGGGGAAGGGAGGGTGGGATCAGAAGGGGAAGAGGGAGAGGCTTATAGGGGGATACAAAGTAAATAAAATGTAATTAATAAAAAAATAATTAATTAAAAATCTGTAAAAAAGAGAATTTCAGACCTATGTCTTATGAATATTGATGCAAAAATACTCAAGAAAATACTTGCAAACCAAATCTAAGAACACATAAAAGATATCATCAACCATGACCACGTAGGCTTTATCCCAGCCATGCAAGGGTGTTTCAACATCAGAAAATCCATCAATGTAATCCAGCATATAAACAATCTGAAGGAGAAAAACAACATGATCATCTCCTTAGATGCCAAAAAAGCATTTGACAAAATCCAACACCCATTCATGTTTAGTGTCTTGGAGAGATCAGGGATACAAGGCACATACCTAAACATAGTAAAGACAATATACAGAAAGCCTAGAGTCAACATTAAACTAAACGAAGAAAAACTTAAATCAATACCACTGAAATCAGGGACAAGGTAAGGCTGCCCACTCTCTCCTTATCTCTTCAACATAGAACTTGAACTCTTAGGTAGAGCAATAAGACAACAAAAAGAGATCAAGGGGATAAAAATCAGAAAGAAAGAAGTCAAAGTATCACTACTTGCAGACATTATGATAGTATACATGAGTGACCCCAAAAATTCTACCAGAGAACTCCTTCAGCTGATAAACACCTTCACCAAAGTGGCTGGATATGAATTTAACCCCAAAAAATCAGTAACCTTCCTGTATACAAAAGACAAAATGGTCAATAACAAAGTTAGGGAAATCATACCCTTCACAATAGCCACAAATAGCATAAAGTACCTTGGTGTGACTCTAACCAAGCAAGTGAAAGATCTGTTTGAAAGAATCTTCAAGTCTCTGAAGAAAAAGATTGAAGAAGATATTATAACATGGAAAGGTCTCCCATGATCATGGATTAGTAGGATTAACATAGTGAATATGGCCATCCTGCCAAAAGCAATTTACAGATTCAATGCAATTCCCATCAGAATACCAACACAACTCTTTACAGAACTTGAAAGAAAAATTCTCAATTTTATATATATAAAAAAAAAACAGAATTGCTAAAACAGTCCTGTACAACAACAGATCATCTGGAGATTTCTCCATCCCTGATATCAAGCTATACTACATAGTAATAGTAATAAAAACTGCATGGTACTGGCATAGAAACAGAATGGTGTAAAGATGGAATATAATAGAAGACCCAGAAATAAATCCACACACCTATAGATACTTGATTTTTTATAATGAAGCCAAAAAGCATACAATGGAAAAAAGACAGCATCTTCAAAAAATGGTGCTGGTCTAACTAGATATTTACATGTGGAAAATACAAATAAATTCATATTTATCATCCTGCACAAACTAAAGTCCAAGTGGATCAAAGACCTCAACACAAAACCAGACACAAAACCTGTTAGAAGAAAAAGTGTAGAAAAGCCTTGAACTCATTGGCACAGGAGACAACTTCCTGAAGAGAACACCAACAGCACAAGCTCTAAGATCAACAATCAACAAATGGGACCACATGAAACTGAAAAACTTCTGTAAAGCAAAAGACACTGTCATCAGAACAAAACAACTGCCTACAGACTGGGAAAGGATCTTCACCAACCCTATATCTGATAGAGTGTTAATATCCAGAATACATAAGAACTTAAGAAGTTAAACAGTAACAAATCAAGTAATCCATCTTTAAAATGGGGCACAGAGCTAAACAGAGAGTTCTCAATAGAGGAATATTGAATGGCAGAGAAAAACTTAAAGAAATGCTCAACATCCTTAGTCATCAATGAGATTCAAATCAAAAGGACACTGAGATTTCATTTTACACCCATCAGAATGACTAAAATAAAAAACTCAAGTGACAACATATGCTGGAGAGAATGTGGAGAAAGGAGAACCCTCCTCCATTGCTGATGGGAATGTAACCTTGTACAACCACTTTGGAAATCAATCTAGTGCTTTCTCAGAAAATTAGGAATAGTGCTTCCTCGAGATCCAGCTATAGCACTCCTAGGCACATATCCAAAATATGCTAAAGTATACAAGTACATTTGCTCAGCCATGTTCCTAGCAGCTCTATTCATAATAGCAAGAATCTGGAAACCACCCAGATGTCCCTCAATGGAGCAATGGGTGCAGAAATTGTGGAACATTTATACAATGGAATACTACTCAGCAATTAAAAACAAGGAAATCATGAACTTTGCAGGCAAATGGTGAGAACTAGAATGTTATCCTGAGTGTGGTATCCCAGAAGAAGAAAGACACACATGGTATATACCCTCTTATAGGTGGATATTAGACATATAATATAGAATAAACATACTAAAATCTGTACACCTAAAGAAGCTAAACAAAAGGAAGACCCTGTGTAAGATGATCAATCCTCATTGAGAAACACAAACGGGATGGACACAGGAAGAGAAACAAAAGAGGGGACAGGACAGGAGCCTACCACAGAGGGCCTCTGAAAGACTCTAACCAGCTAAAAATTAAGGCAGATGCTGACACTCATAGTCAAACTTTGGGCAGAGTGCAGGGAATCTTATGAAAGAAGAGGCAGATGAAAGACCTGGAAGGTACAGGAGCTACACAAAGAGAGCAACAGAATCAAAAAAATCTGGGCCCAGGTGTCTTTTGTGAGACTGATACTCCAACCAAGGACCATGCATGCAGATAACCTAGAACCCCTGAACAGATGTAGCCCATGGCAGCTCAGTGTCCAATTGGGTTCCCTAGTAATGGGAAAAGGAGCTGTCTCTGAAGTGAACTCAGTGACTGGCTTTTGATCACCTCCTCTTCAGGGGAGAGCAGCTTTACCAGGCCACAGAGGAAGACAATGAAGCCAGTCCTGATGAGACCTGATAGACTAGGGTCAGCTGAAATGAGAGGAGGACCACCCCTAATAGGACTAGGGGAGGGGCATGGGAGGAAAAAAAGAAGGAAGGGTGGGATGGAGAGGGGATGAGGGAGGGGGCTACAGCTGTGATATAAAATGAATAAACTGTAATTAATAAAAATTAATTAATTTAAAAAGTTAAATGGTGAAAGTATTCTTTTAATTTTTTATTATTAATTACGCTTTATTCATTTTGTATTCCCCCATAAGCTCCTCCCTTCTCCCCTCCTGGTCCCATCCTCCCTCCCCTTTCTTCACCTCCCCAAGTCCACTGATAGGGGAGGTCATCCTCTCCTTCCTTCTGATCTTAGTCTAACAGATCACCTCAGGAGTGGCTGCATTGTCATCTTCTGTGGCCTGGTAAGGCTGCTCCCCCCTCAAGGGGAGGTGATCAAAGAGCAGGCCAATCAGATTATATCAGAGGCAGTCCCTCTTCCCATTACTATGTAACCCTCTTGGACACTGAACTATCATGTGCTACATCTGTGCAGGGGTTCTAGGTTATCTCCATGAATAGTTCTTGGTTGGAGTATGAGTCTCTGGGAAGACCCTTGTGTTCAAGTTTTCTGGTTCTGTTGCTCTCCTTGTGTGGTTCCAGTCCTCTTCAGCTCTTACTATTTCCTACTTCTTACATAAGATTCCATGCACTCTGCCCAACAGTTGGCCATAAGTCTCAGCATCTGCTTTGATTGTCTGCAGGGCAGAGCCTTTCAGAGGCCCTCTGTGGCAGGTTCCTAGGTTGTTTCCTGTTTTCTTCATCTTCTGATGTCTAGCCTCTTTGCCTTTCAGGATGGGGATTGAGCATTTTAGTCAGGGTCCTCTCTCTTGCTTAATTTCTTTAGATGTACAGTTTTTAGTAGGTGTATACTATGTTATGTCTCTATGAGTGAGTATATACCGCGTGTGTCTTTCTGCTTCTGGGACAGCTCACTCAGGATGATTCTTTCTAGGTCCCACCATTTACCTACAAATTTCATGATTTAAGAAACAAGTATTTTCTTGGATAAATAATGTATACAATACCGTATAAGAGGCTAAATCAACTCAACTGTCTACTTATTCTGCAAAGGTTTTTTTACTACATCAAAAATTTAACTCATCTATACATATGCTTTATACTTTGATACACCTCTCAGTGACAAATATCAATGGTAATGCAGGCTACATCAGTTCTAATGTCTGTGATCTTGGTGATATAATGTTGATTCATACAAATTTTAAGATTTGTATGTACAAAGATTTAACAAACATTTTTTAAAATATTTTTTTTTCTTTTCACTTTTCTAATGTGTTTATGTTTTGGACATCATGCAAGATTTTGCAAAGAGAACTATTTACCAGGCTTGGAGGATAGAGTTTCTAACCCAAAAAGTTCAATGAAACTAAATAAACAATAGCAAGATAGGCTTGAATCAAATAAGACAGAACTCCAAAGGAAACCATAGAAAATAAAGTTGGCAAACTTTATTTGCACTTTAAAATTGGCAAACTTTAAACTGCACCTAAAGGAGTTAGCTGCAGGTGTGGCTGTTGTGTCACATGTTTGTCAGTAGGTTGCAGAGAGGAAAGAGGCTATGTCTGCACTCAGTGGTTGACCTATTAACATCTGAAAGATTAGTTAGCCTAACATTCCCTGAAAAAAGTGAGCCTGAGGTGACCACCAGTCTGGTGCTATGCAGGCCTGGACTGGCTACCAGGATGGGGAGCAAGATTAAGAGAGTCATCACAATGGGGTCATAGGGCCCGGATGGGGAGCTTGCCTGAGATGACCACAGGTCTGACACAATGCAGGCCTATGGGCAGACCCCTGCCTGGCACCATAATGAACTGAGTGGAGCATAGCACTCCTGAGACTACTCCTGAGATGATCCCAGACACTCAGAGACCCCAGACACTACTAGGAGAAGTAAATTAATTAGTAGAGAAATGAAAGAGAAAAAGAAAAACTTCCTTAACAAAAATTATTGTCTTGAAATCAGTGGTTAGACTAAAATAATGCGCTAAAATTGTACTCTGAATTTTTAGGCTAATGTCTGACATGCTCCTCTTGACACTGATTTTCATCTCATAGTCTTCTATACACTACAAAGTCTGCTTACATCTCTGTTAGAGCTGTTCTTCAGGTATTAAGAAATATTATCACACAAATACTAGGACTCAGTCCACAGTAAAAGAAAGCAGTCTACTTTAAATCAGACTAACAAACATAGAGCTGTTTGTTGCTGCATTCTAGACTATGGAAATTAGGGAAATATTTAAAATATAGTGCTACATTGTTGTAACTGAGTATTATTAGGCTTTCTCCTATGCATGGGAGCCTTTTATACCAAGCAGTGATTACATAGCCATCATCATTGCTTGCTAGTGTTAGAAGTTCTTTCAGCATATTCAGTGGCAGCTGAATAAAAAGTTTCTATGTTTATCTCAAAAACTATCTTTCATGTCACGGTCTTGTTATACAGCCTGAAACTACATTCTGAATCAATTCTGAAAAGAAGAGCTCTTAAATAGTTGACAGCAGTTATATAGTCAAGGCAGGCCATAATTTCTGTTTCAGAAACCATGTGTGCAAGCTGATTTTTTTTTTTTTTGTGACTACAGCAAGAGTTCCAGGGCCAGATTTTCAAACAAGCTTTTTTTGTGCATAAAATGGGTGGTTGCACACACAATTTTGTATGGAATTATCCATTTGCAACACAATTATATGCTTTTGAGGGTATAACACATATACATGAAATTTGGTAAGCCTACCCACTACACCTTCCTTTGAAAATCTAGTTCCCATTGTACGTTTATTGTACAGAGAAAAAATGGGACTCTTAAAAAAAATAAGTGATAGTGTTTTCTCATGGATCATCCCTTTTCTTCAACAATGTTTATACCTACTCAGTTATCATCTCAGGAATCCCCACAATCCTTTTATGTATGAATGCTAAATAGCACTACTAATTTACTAGAAACTAAGAAATCAAGATGCACCACTTGGACTGTTATAAATATTATCCAGTATTCATTTAAGCTCCTTAATAAGTGATTCTACCTGAGAGCTCTAATGCCATTCTTAAAGATCAATGAGTGCGTGTGGCATGGGAGATGTGCACAAATAGCAGCTTTTCTGTTTGAGGTCCAACTAAGTCCAAGCTTATCTCCACTTCCTTACTAACAAAGGCTTACACTGCTTCCTTCCTCTAGCTTACATCTGGTAAGAGAGCGAGTTTATTCACCTGGAAAATCTCTGTCATTGTCAAAGCAAAAGAATAAAAAGTTCACTCATTTCACAAAAGCAAAAGTGCCTTTGGGTGTGTAACATGTTTCTCAGAATGCTGATGAAAGAGGCTTATTTGACAGATAACAGCCTGAATTTTGTGGTTGCATATGTGGTTCTCTTACAAAACCTAACACAATTTTCTTTATGGCCTTGATATATTCAAAAGAAGACAAACATGCTTGAATATTTGTTGTTGTATTTAACTTTTTTTGCCCTTTCCTATTCCTGCTTGGCTTGCTACCTGTCTAGCATATCATTACTCAGTCTCTGCTGACAGAATTGCCGAGGCAGAAAGCTTAAGTTGTATTAGAGAAGGAAAAAACAAAAAAAACAAAAACAAAAAAACATGACTCCCTGATTGTGCCTCAAACACGTGAACTGTGTTTATTAAAACTCATCTGGATAATTAGAAGTGAGCTTTTTATTGAGCTGTTATTGTCTCCTAGTAATGGCAAAGAAACAGGAGTGTCAGTAGCAGAAAGTCATGAATTAGAGATAGCAAGGAATAGCATTAGACAGAATGAATGACATACCTTTGAGGCATACTATTGTTTCTTGACTTTAAAAAAAGTGATTTATATGCTTTGAGAAAAGTGTGTGTGTCTGTGTGTGGGTGTGTGTGTAAGTAAAATCACACCTGGTTGGCTAAACCTTCTTAAGACACTGACTTTCCATTGATATTTGTAATTTCTTTAAAAATAACTGAAGCTGAGAAAGACCTCTAGGAATAAACAGCATGTAATTATGATGACCTCTAGGAATAAACAGCATGTAATTCATTAGCCCAAATGCTTTCATGATGAGTGTGTTTACTGGGATGCTTAATAATTTATGTTTATTTAACTTCTTGTATCTTAGAATCCCAGCGTGCTTTATAAACATTTCTCCTCTTAGTACTGCCATCAGGAAGATTTACTTTTGTACATGTGGCTTAAATATGTTCCAAATGATTTAATGGTCTACGGTAGGTCACAAAGTATGCCAGAATCAGTTATATTATCTATTCTTTTGTGAAATGATTTACTCTAAATATCCATATGTAAGCATACTATGATTAATGTGTCCATCAAGTATTCATTTCTGCATATGATATTGATATACTATATATTCCACAGCCATCCTCCAAACATGTTTGGCATGAGTTAAACAAAAGCTTATGTACATAAAATAAGGTCAGGAACAGCCTTTAGTACTCAGTCACATAATTACAAAGATCTAGAAAAGCTCTGTAAATAACTTAACCAAGTTAATTTATCAAGTTTTGGGCTTATTGACATCAAGGTTTGACCAAATATTTTTTCATTGGCTCATATTTACCTAGGACTTTTGTCCATACTTTAGTTTTCCCAAGCTCCCTTCATGTGCATACTAGAGAGGTCTCTGTTTTACAGCAATCATTTCATTTAGCTGTCTAATGGACCAGAAGACTGCAACTAGGATGCCTGGAGGTAATTTACCAAAGTGCAAGGTGGCTATATTCATAAAGCAAAAATAGCTTTTACAAGTCTAAGTTATTGGAGCTAGGGAAAACAATCTTGCCTGACATATTAGAAAAATGCATTTTCTTAAAATTCTGTAATGTGGATTTCAGAGTTAAGAATTCACACAAAGATGTTTTGTTCCATACCCAGGTTGTACTTTTGAATGCCAGTAAGTATATAGTTATCTCCTTAGCAGATAAATTTGTAATTTTAAACATATACTACATGCTGAAATATTTATATATAAATAGGTCCTGGGAAACATAACTTTTTCCCTTGGTGAGCTGTTATAAAAGAATATACAGGATCACATGCATATATGCAAATATAATCTGACTCCCTCTATCTTCATCAGAATTTTTTTTAATATGAGAGGCAATTCAATTTAAAAATGTATACATTCAGAATTTTTCCTTCTGCCCTCTGTTTTTACAAATTGTTACTCCCCAAGTAACAATTTCCGCTTGGACAAGTTTCTTATCCTCCTAATGCCTTGTGCATTTCTTTTTTTTTTTTTAACTTTCTTTTTTTTAAATTTTTTATTAATTACACTTTATTCATTTTGTATCCCCCCATAAGCCCCTCCTTCTTCCCCTCCCGATCCCATCCTCCCTCCCTTTTCTGCATGCATGCCACTCCCCAAGTCCACTGATAGGGGAGGTTCTCCTCTCCTTTCTGGTCTTAGTCTATCAGTTCTCATCAAAAGTGGCTGCATTGTCCTCTACTGTGGCCTGGTAAGGCTGCTCCCCCCTCAGGGGGAGGTGATCAACGAGCAGGCCAATCAGATTATGTCAGAGGCAGTCCCTCTTCTCATTACTATGTAACCCATTTGGACACTGAACTGCCATGGGCTACATCTCTGCAGGGGTTCTAGGTTATCTCCACAAATAGTCCTTGGTTGGAGTATGAGTCTCTGGGAAGTTCCCTGTGTTCAAATTATCTTGTTCTGTTACTCTCCTTGTGGATTTCCTGTCCCCTCCAGCTCTTACTATTTCCCACTTTTTACATAAAATTCCATTCACTCTGCCCATCAGTTGTCCATCAGGCTCAGCATCTGCTTTGTTTTGTTTGTTTGTTTGTTTGTTTGTTTGTTTGTTTTTTGAGCAATATTTGTGGCAAGCAATTTTCTCCTCCAGGCAACTTCTTTAAGCTTAAAGAAGTTTGAGCTGTTCGCAGAAAGAGCTTTCTTTCATCCAAGAAAACATCAAGGAAAGAACATTCTAAGGGAAGTGTAAACTCACTCTCAAGCAAGCTTACAAAAAAAGGCTAGTCTATTTAACTCCAGAAAAGGCAACAGACAATGGCTTCTGGGGTTTGATGACATTGAAATGTCTGTGCCTGAGGATTTCAGTAATGAAAGCACTGTTTTGAGGCTTCCACACTGTTTGCATTAATCACACTTACCACAACTTGTTTTAAGATAATATTGTTTTGTTTATGCTAAAATGATCTAATTAAAAGTAGACTGTAATTTTGGTTGGAAAACTTTTGGGGAGATTTAATGCATGATCAGAATTCAACAGATAATATCTTCATCAGTGAATGAGAGTAAGACCTTTACCGAAGGCCAAAAACAAATTTACCCAATTACCCATTAGACAGCAGAATGAAAAGATAATTTAGTGTGTATTTAACTGGAACACATGTATTTTACAGGTTGGCGAAATGCAAAATCATGTAAAACAACACATCACGAAGCTATTTGAAAATGAAGGGGTAGTTTACTCCTCTCTGGGGATTTGTCAATGTTCCTGAACTAGGAGAAATAGCTCAGGATAACCCCTCTCTTCAAATTTCATATTCTGGATAGACTTTGGGATTTTTGAAAATGAAGAACAAGGATCACCTTTTGCTGAAGGATACATTTTTTCAAGGTTATAATTTTATTGTGACCATTTGTTGTAGTGGTTGTCTGTTTATCAGGAGAGACCAAGGTCAAGTGCCTGTGCATCATTAAGACAGGGATGATGAAAGGAGGAGCAAAATGCTTTCATCAGCAAAGCAACATAAAAATGAAAGAAAATTAACAGAGGAGAGCATGGGACAATGAGTGAAATGGTGTTCAAGGCCTCTCAATTAAAGACAGATAATATGCCTTCTGACTCTCTCAATTAGTTGCACCCCTGTGCCATTCACAGACACTCATTTTCCCTTGCCATTTATTTTAATTAAACTAAACTAGAGTCCATGTCTTTTAATTGCCATTCTCATTTTCATGGCTTTCCTGACCCTAAGACAGAACTTCCTTAATGTCAGCAGTGATAATTTGCCTACCTGCCTGATAATACATATGTCACAAATGACGAGAGTAGAAGCTAAATAACAAAAGATTTTCTGGCTTTGAAAAGAATAAAAGAATATATCTGTTTTGTTTTGTTTTGTTTTGTTTTGTTTGCACTGTGTTTTCAACATTTTACCTTAATTGTGTAAAGTCAAATTTTATTCACAGTTTCAAATGACTTTTATCTTACAAACAGTTCTGTGAACATTCAAATCTTGCTTTATTTTGATATCTCAGGATTTTCTATACCAGTCATGATCACTTAATATGCTTTGTCTCACAGCTTGTGAAATAATTATTCTGTATTAGCAGGTATACATAAAAGGGTTTTTTAAATGTAGAAAAGTCTTTGTCTCAATTTCCACTTTCAAATTTATAAGCAAAGTTACTCTCTCACATAGATAAAGGTTCTTTAAGTATACCTATGGTTAAAAATTACTCCATGGTCTCTATCTTTCCTTTATGTCTATAAATCACTAAATATAAAGCAAAGAAGCTAAACCTTAACACCGTGGAAATTTGCATGGCAAATATGTACATAGAAGTAATGTGTAGAAGCTTAATGACAACAAATCTGAATGTTCAAGGTGAAACCTAACGTCTGTACTTAATTCTTCAGCAGGTGTTCACAATGCATATGCTATGGGCTTTTCTAGGTCATTTAGCATTATGTGAGAAACCACCACTTTGACCCCATATGGTGAAGCCTCAATATCTACACAGATTGGTAGACCAGGGGCATAATGTGCTGGACTCCTCGAGGATAGTATTTGATGCTTAGTCAATTCAAAAATGCCTTGACATTCCTTTTCACAGGGAAATTTTTTATTTTCCTTTGAGTACTCTTGTAAATATAGTTACTATGTGAATATTGATTTACTAAAGTAGACTTAACAGAAATAGAAAAAGATACATAATTATATAAAGAGCATAATGCATATTTTGCACATACCACATAAATGGTATATATATATATATATATTCATATACTTCTAGGTAAAATTAATTGATTAAGCTCTAAAAAAATGAGACTAAAAATAAAATCACTGATGATAAAGATAGACATGGAAGAAAAAATATTTAAATATTAAAATATTTAAATCGAAATAGGTACATTGTTTTCAGAATGATTTTTCGATAGTGTTAACCCTGGATAGTTCTCTATAATTTGACACAATGAGATATTACTTTAAAAGATTGTGTAAGTGGCCAAGGGGAATGCATTTAAAGAAACGAAATGTTTTGTTTTTGAAGAATAAATATACCAAGAATAAAGAAGTAGTTGCTCAATTCTTTAGCTTAGTCATGTGTTTAGTTATTTATTTATCCATTTACTTTTGCCAGTCATTTTGCTTAATTTTAACTCATCTTAATTTTTTTCTGTCTGTTAATTAAAATTGTGAAAAGTTATATCTGACATAAGATATTAAGGGCTAGAAATATGGCTTAGTGGTTAACAGGAATTGTTGCTCATCCAGAGGCCCCAAGATTAGTACCCAGTACCCCCCTACAGGGAAAGAAGCAAATGGGACTGACCTCAGGTCACCCAGTCTATCCTGGGAAAAGGTCCCAGGGACTGGCGGGCAAACAGCCATCAGCCCAGAGCAGGGCTCCAGCCACGAGCACAGAGACCTGCTGCTCACATGACTCTCCTTCACAGACAGAACTGCGCCCCCCCCAGCACAAAAGACTGGGTTTTCCTGTCCAGAGAAAACCCCACACCAAGGGAAATAGCAGATCCAAGCTTAAAGCACTCAGCAGACACACACACACACACACACACACACACACACACACACACACCACAGAGAAAAATCTTCTGGGGAAAAGTTCCCAGGTTTCTGCCCAGTCACCAGCTTGGAGCCACCACCAGCCAGCACCTGCACACTCTATGTGCCACCCCAAACACTACAGACTGTGCCTTCCTGTTGGGAGGAAACCCCACGGAGGGGGAAACATCTGGCCCTACCTCAGAGCACCCAGCTCCTGAAAACTTTCTGGGTACCCGCAGACTCCAGCCTCTAGCCTCCTGCTGCATGCACGAGAGCTGTGTTCACTTGCCACTGATTACCCCTTGGGTACTGGAGCACAAAGATCCAACCTCAGACCTACAGAAGCCTGGGATCCCCGAGATCAGGCCCCAGATACTGCTCCAAGGGGCAACCAGTTATCCCTAACTAAACTGACCAAATCATAGGGCACCCAGGTTACAGCAGCAGCTCACTAAATTTACAGCAAAAACCCAGAAGCAGGGAAGCTGTCTCCAGGACTTCTCCAGGTGAGAGGAGAGCCCCCTTGACTAACAAAGACCACAGTTACCACTTAGGTCTATACGCCCGAGGTGAGTTGTGGTAATTCCTGAAAAATACCAGCCATTCAGTGACGATACCCAAAAATCTGAGGAGGCTTCTTTCAGGAGTTATCATCTTCCTACCAAGGGGATTCTCCCCACCACAGGATTCCAGAAAACACCAGAAACTAATACTCAACACCTAAGCTAGCCCAAAGGGTAGAAGCCAGCGTAAAAGCACAACCAACAAAAGACAGCAATATGGCATCTCCAGAACCCAGTTACCCAGGAACAAGCAGCCCTGGACACCACAGCATAAATTAAATTAAAGAAGATGACCTAACATCTATGCTTATGAAGAAGATAATAGAGGACCTAAGAGACATCTACAGAACCTTACACCGAAACACAAAAGAATCTTCTCAGCACCTCATGGAACCTTCTCCAAAATAGACCATATAGTTAATCACAAACCAAAACTCAACAGATACAAGAAGACTGAAATAATCCCCTGTATCCTAGCTGACCACCATGTACTAAAGCTGTACCTCAACAACAGAAAGAGCAAAAAGGTTACACACATGAAAACTGAACAACCCGCTACTCAATCACAGCTGGGTCAGAGAAGAAATAAAGAAAGAAATTAAAGTCTTCCTAGAACTCAATGAAAATGAAGGCACAACATACCCAAACTTATGGGACACAATGAAAGCAGTGCTAAGAGGAAAGTTCATAGCACTAAGTGCCTTCAAGAAGAAATTCGAGACAGCTCATTCAAGCAACTTAATGGCTCACCTAAAAGCCCTAGGGAAAAAAAAAAAAAGAAGCAGACACACCAAAAAGGAGTAGACAGCTGGAAATAATCAAACTCAGGGCTGAAAACAATAAATTAAAAACACAAAAAAACAATTCAAAGAATCAATAAAACCGAAAGCTGATTCTTTGAGAAAATCAACAAGATAGACAAACCCTTAGCCAAACTAACTAAAAGGCAGAGAGACACTATCCAAATCAACAAAATCAGAAATGAAAAGGAGGAAATGACAGCAGACACTGAGGAAATCCGGAAAATAATTAGGTCTTACTTAGAAAGTCTATATGCCACAAAATTTGAAAATCTAAATGAAATAGATGATTTTTCTTTATCTATTCCACTTGCCAAAGCTGAATCAAGACCAGGTAAATCAATTAAATGGTCCTATATCCCCTAAGGAAATGGAAGCAGTCATCAAAAATCTCCCACGGAGGAAAAAAACCCTCAAAAGTCTATATACCACAAAATTTGAAAATCTAAATGAAATGGACAATTTTCTTGATCGATTCCACTTACCAAAGCTCAATCAAGACCAGGTAAATCAATTAAATATTCCTATATCCCCTAAGGAAATAGAAGCGGTCGTCAAAAGTCTCCCATCCAAAAAAAGCTCAGGACCAGATGGTTTCAGCGCAGAATTCTACCAGACCTTCAAAGAAGAGCTAACTTCAGTTCTCTTCAAACTCTTCCACAAAATAGAAACAGAAGGAACATTACCAAACTCATTCTATGAAGCCACAGTCACCTTGGTACCTAAACCTCACAAAGACTCAACAAAGAAAGAGAATTTCAGGCCAATCTCCCTTATGAACATTGATGCAAAAATACTTAACAAAATACTTTCAAATTGAATCCAAGAACACATCAAAGATATCATCCACTACGACCAAGTAGGCTTCATCCCAGGCATGCAGGGGTGGTTCAATATACAGAAATCCATCAATGTGATCCACCATATAAACAAACTGAAAGAAAAAAAAACACATGATAATCTCCCTAGATGCTGAAAAAGCATTTGACAAAATCCAACAATCATTCGTGTTTAAAATCTTGGAGATATCAGGGATACAAGGCACATATCTAAACACAGTAAAGGCAATATACAGCAAGCCTATAGCCAACATCAAACTAAATGGAGAGAAACATAAATCAGTCCCACTGAAATTAGGGACGAGGCAAGGCTGCTCACTCTCTCCATATCGCTACAACATAGTTCTTGAAGTTCTTTCTAGAGCAAGAAAACAATTAAAGGAGATCAAGGGGATACAAATCAGAAAGGAAGAAGTCAAAGTACCACTATTTGCAGATGATATGATAGTATACCTGAGTGACCCCAAAAATTCTACCAGGGAACTCCTACACCTGATAAACACCTTTAGCAAAGCAGCCGGATACAAAATTAACTTAAAAAAAAAAAATCAGTAGCCATCCTGTATACAAAAGACAAAAGTGCTGAGAAAGAAATTAGGAAAACAACACCCTTCCATAATATCCACAAAAGGCATAAAGTGCCTTGGGGTTGGGGTGACCCTAACCAAGCAAGTAAAGACTTGTATGAAAAAAATTTCTAGGCTCTGAAGAATTAGAAGAAGATATCAGAAGATGGAAAGATCTGCCATGCTCATGGCTTGGCAGGATTAACATAGTAAAAATGACAATCTTAGCAAAAAAAATCTACAGATTCAATGAAGTTCCCATCAAATTACCAGCACAATTCTTTACAGACCTTGAAAGAAAAATTCTAAACTTCATATGGAATAACAAGAACCCTAGAATTCCTAAAACAGTTTTCTACAATAAAAGATCTTCTGGAGGTATCTCCATCCCTGATCTCAAGCTGCACTATAGAGCAACAATACCAAAAACTGCATGGTACTGGCATAGAAATAAAAAGGTGACTCAATGAACTCAAATAGAAGACCCTGAAATGAATCCACACACTTATGGACACCTGATTTTTGACAAAGATGCCAAAACCATTCAATGAAAAAAAAGAAAGCATCTTCAACAAATAGTACTGGTCTAACTGTATGTCTACATGTAGAAAAATGCAAATAGATCCATACTTATCACCCTGAACAAAACTAAAGTCCAAGTGGATCAAAGACCTAAATATAAAACTAGATGCAGTAAACCTGTTACAAGAAAAAGTAGAAAAAGGCCTTGAATTCATTGGCACATATGACAACTTCCTGAACAGAACACCAACAGCACAGGCTCTAAAAGCAACAATCAATAAATGGGACCTCATGAAGCTGAAAAGCTTCTATAAAGCAAAGGACACTGTCATCAAAACAAAAAGACAGCCTACAAATTGACAAAGGATCTTCACCACCCCTATATCTGACAGAGGGCTAATATCCAGAATATATAAAGAACACAAGAAGTTAAACAGCACCAAATCAAGTAATCCAATTAAAAGATGGAGTACAGAGCTAAACAGAGAATTCTCAATAGAGGAATATCAAATGGCAGAGAAACACTTAAAGAAATGTTCAAGGTCCTTAGTCATCAGGGAAATGCAAATCAAAATGACCTTGAGATTTTACCTTACACCCATCAGAATGACTAAGATCAAAAACTGAAGTGACAACACATGCTGGAGAGGTTGTGGAGAAAGGGGAACCCTCTCCACTGCTGGTGGGAATGTAACCTTGTACAACCACTTTGGAAATCTGGTGCTTTCTCAGACAATTAGGAATAGTGCTTCCTCAAGACCCACCTATACAACTCCTAGGCATAAATCCAAAATATGCTCAAGTATACAACAAGTACATTTGTTCAACCATGTCCATAGTAGCTTTGTTTGTAATAGCCAGAAGCTGGAAACAACTCACTTGCCCCTCAGTTGTGGAATGGATACAAAAATTGTGGTATGTTTACACAATGGAATATTACTCAGCAATTAAAAAACAAACAAACAAAAAACAAGGAAATCATGAACTTTGCAGGCAAATGATGGGAACTAGAAAAGAGATAAGTGAGATAAGTGAGGTATCTGAGATAAGTGAGGTATCTCAGAAGCAGAAAGACACACAGGTTATATACTCACTCATAAGTGGATATTAGGTATGTATTATAGGATAAACATACTAAAATCTGTACACTTAAAGAAACTAATCAAGAAGGAGGACCGTGGGTAAGATGATCAATCCTCATTCAGAACGGCAAAGAAGAGGGACATCAGAAGAGGGCAAAACCAGGGATCAGGACAGGAACCTACAACAGAGGGCCTCTAAAATGCTCTACCCTGCAGGGTCTCAGAGCAGATGCTGAGACTTATAGCCAAACTTTGGGCAGAGTGCAGGGAATCTTATGAAAGAAGTGGGAGATAGTAAAACCTGGAGGGGACAGGAGCTTCACAAGGAGAGCAACAGAACCAAAATATCTGGGCACAGGTGTCTTTTTTGAGTCTGATACTGTAACCAAGGACCATTCATAGAGATAACCTAGAACCCCTGAACAGATGTAGCCTATGGCAGTTCAGTGTCCAAGTGGGATCCATAGTAATGGGAACAGGGTCTGTCTCTGACATGAACAGATTGACCTGTTCTTTGATCACCTCCCCTTGAGGGGAAAGCAGCCTTACCAGGCCACAGAGGAAGACAATGCAGCCACTCCTGATGAGATCTGATAGACTATGATCAGAAGGAAGGAGAGAAGGACCTCCCCTATCAGTTGACTTGAGGAGGGAAATGGGTGGAGAAGGGGGAAGGAGGGTGGGATTGGGAGGGGAGGAGGAGGGAGGGAGTTATGAGGGGGATACAAAGTGAATAAACTGCAATTAATAAAAATTAAAATTAAAAAAGGAACCTACATGCACATTCGCATACCCCTCTATCACCTAATTACAATTAAAACTAATATAAATAAATCTTTGAAATGGAAAATATTTTGTATTAATATTTTAATATTAATGTTAATCGTCTTACTTTCTAATTTCCACCATAATTCAAAGTAATAGTGGGCTTTTGGAGGACAGTCTGAATACCAAGGAGTTCTATTACATTTGCACCCATTTTATTGAGTTGACAATTACTAATTCTATATATGGTTAATGGTCAAAAACTATATCGAAGCCGTGTTTTAACTAGTCACAGGCATTCTGCCTATGATATGTAGTATGTACATAAAGGTGTTGAAAACAAATGAGAAAAAGAATGATGTTCCCTAAAAGCTTTATTTGTGATATTTTAATGCACAAAATAATTTTCAAACAATCTTGATTGTTACAACTTTTTATTGGAACTATATATAATGAAGCAATCTGTTTGTTAGCACTCTCCCTAGTCTACAACTCATACCAATCAAAAACTCCAGGTAACTATACTGAAAAACATATATCAATATCAAAATTTTCTGAATAAAAGGTACTAGAAGATTAACAGAGAAGAGGAAGTCACAGAGTAATAAATAAAAAAGAAATAAAATGGGTCTGGTAGAGTGTAGAGGAGTGGATTAGAGATGTGATATTGATGCCCATTATTATGTAACTGGACAAGCAATAGCCAATAATCCTAGATACCTAATTTCCCTTATTTTAACTGTGGTAGACAGTATCATTTGAAAAGTGATTGTGGACAAGGCATTCCTAGAGACTTCTCTAGAATGCCTCAGCCTTTTTGGATGTGTAGAAGAGATGTTAAGGGTAGGCATTGGACTAATGAATGCAGATCAAAAATAGATATGCAAGGTAATCCCTTACCAATGGGCAACTCCCTGAGAGATAATCCTGTAAATACAGAAAACTCCCTAAGGAGATTTTCTTTTATCCTGGAAACAAAAAATTGGTGCCAAGTATTTTCTGTCAGCAATGGAATACTTCATCCAAACTCAGTATTGGAGACCTAATGCCTGCTACAGAAGGAAGCAGTGCCCTAGACTTAGCCATAAGTAAAAATCTGACTATCACCAAAATTTCAATGCTATGAAATACACATTGGATTTCATAGACCTCCATCCCCAAAGATAGTAGGAATGGTTTTAGGGAGAAGTAGCCTAACATCTCTAGGATTCATTATGCATCTAGGAATTACAGATGAAGACCTCAAGAAACAGGTTGAGATTAAGTAATAATCTCAACTAAGAACTAAAAACTTAATCTCAATTAAGAAATGTGTAGTTTAAAGTAGAAGATAAGATTGCTCAGCTTTTACCATTTGTGAAAGCAAAAACACCTCCAATAGAAAGAACAGGAGGATTTGGAAGTATTGGAAGACAGTTTTGTTTTGTTTTTTGGCAAACCTATCAGTGACCAGAGGCCAAAATTAAAATTAAATGGTATGGAAATTGAAGGTTTGGTGGACACAGAAGCTGACCTAACTAATAATTTCATGAGACTCTTGGACTCCACACTGGCCTCTTCAGAAGGTATCTGCCAAATTTGTAGGGACTGGAACATTATCCCAAGTAAAACAAAGTGTAAGACAAATTAAATAGAACCAAATCCAAGATGGCAGCAGTGTCTGATCAGCAGGTCAGCAATGACTGCACAGCGACAAAAGACTGAACTGTGGGCCCCAAAACACTACAGACTGGGTTCCCCAGGTGAGCGGAAACCGTGATGAGGGAAACAACTAGCTCCTACCTCGATCACCCAGCTAATCCCAGGGAAATTTTCCTGGTTACTGCAAGCACTTGATTGCCAGCACAGACCCACATGCCTGTGCTGAGCTCAAGTCCCATACTGAACTGTCGGCCCCCAAACACCACAGACTGGGTCTCCCATTTGTGAGGAAATCTCATGGTAAGAGAAATAATCAGGTTCAATCTTAGGACTCCCAATAATCCCAGGAAAATTTCCTGGGTTCCCACATGCTCAGGGTCTCTAGCCTCCAGCCACACACTTAATGGCTCACCTGCATGTCCTAGGAAATAATAAAAAAAAAGAAGCATACACACCCAAGAGGAGTAGAGGGCTGGAAATAGTTGAACTCCGGGCAGAAATCAATAAAATAGAAACAAAGAAAAATTTAAGAAAAAAAAAAAAAAAACAAAACAATAGTTATCTCCTTAGATGCAAAAAAAAAATTATTTGATAAAATCCAACACCCATTCATATTTAAAGACTTGGAAGAATCAGAAATTAAAAGCACATAACTAAACATAGAAAAGGCAATATAGAACAAGCCTATAGCCAACATCAAACTAAATGAAGAGCAATTTAAATCAATTACACTGAAATCAGGGACAAGGCAAGGCTGCCCATTTATTTTCATATCTCTTTAACATAGTACTTAAAGTCCAAGCTAGAGCAATAAGACAACTAAGGGAAATTAAGGGAATTCAAATCAGAAAAGAAGTCAAAGAATTACTATTTGCAGATGATATGATAGTATACATGAGTGACCCCAAAAATTCTACCAGGGAACTCCTACAGCTGATAAACACCTTCAGCAAAGTGGCTGGATACAAAATTAACTCAAAAAAAAATCAGTAGCCCTCCTACATACAAAAGACAAATGGGCTCAGAAAGAAATTAGGGAAACAACACCCTTCACAGTACCCACAAATAACATAAAATACCTTGGTGTCACTCTAACCAAGAAAGTGAAAGACCTGTTTGAGAAAAACTTCAAGTCTCTGAAGAAAGAATTTAAAGAAATATCAGAAGATGGAAATTTTTCCCGTGCTCATGTCTCCATAGGATTAACATAGTAAAAAGTAAAAATAACCATGCTAACAAAAGCAGTCTACAGATCCAATGCAATTCCCATCAAAATACCAACACAATCCTTTACAGTACTTGAAAGAACAATTCTGAACTTCATATGGAAAAACAAAGAAGCCCAGAATAGCTAAAAACCATCCTGTACAGTAAGAGTTATTCTGGAAGTACCTCTAAACCTGATCCGAAGCTATACTGTAGAACAACAGTAATAATAACTGCATGGTACTGGCGTAGAAAGAGAAAGATAGATCAATGAAATGGAATTGAAGACCCACCTACGGACACCTGATTTTTTATAAAGATGCCAAAACCACATAGTGGAAAAAACATAGCATCTTCAATAAATGATGCTTGTCTAACTGGATGTCCACATGTAGAAAAATGCAAATAGACCTGTGTCTATCATGCTGAACAAAGTTAAAGTCCAAGTGGATCAAATATCTCAACATAAAACAAGATATGCTATATCTGTTGGAAGAAAAAGTAGGAAAGAGCCTTGAACTCATTGGTACAGGAGAAAACTTCTTGAACAGAACACCAACAGTTTAGGCTCTGAGATCAACAATTTTAATAAATGGGACCGCATGAAACTGAAGAGCTTCCATAAGCAAAGGACAAGGTCAATAGAGCAAAACAATAGACTGGGAAAAGCTCTTCACTAACCCACCAACAGAGGGCTAATATCCAGAATATGTAAAGAACTCACAATATTAGACACCAACAAACCAAATAATCCATTTTAAAAATGGGGTACAGAGCTAAACATAATTCTCAACAAAATAATACTGAATGCAGAAAAAGACTTAAAGAAAAGTTCAATATCCTTAGTCATCAGAGAAATACAAACCAAAATGCCTCTGAAATTTAATTTTACACCCATCAGAATGGCTAAGATCAAAAACTCAAGAGACAACACATACTGGAGAGAGGATGTGGAGAAAGGGGAATCCCCTTCCATTGCTGGTGGAAGTACAAACTTGTAAAACCACTTTGGAAATCATTCTAGTGCTTTTTTCAGAAAATTGGGAATAGCACAATCTCAAGATCCAGCTATACCACTCCTGGGCATATACCCCAAAGATGCCTCACCATTCAACAAGGACATTTGCTCAACTATGTTCATAGCAGCTTTATTTGTAATAGCCAAACTCTGGAAACAAACAGATGTCTCTCAACGGATGAATGGATACAGAAATTGTGGAACATTTACACAATGAAATACTACTCAGCATGAAGAGTTCTTAGACTTCCTGCTGAGATGTAGCCCATAGGTACCTCAGTCTCCATGTGGATCCCCTAGTAAGATGCCTCTGTTATGGACTGGGTTACCTGCTCTTTGATCACTTACCCCTCATGATGTGGCCTTGCCAGGCTAAAGAAGAATATCCAAGCCATCCTGATGAAACTTGATAAGCTAGGGTCAGCGATAAGCTAGGGAAGGAGGATTCCCCTTTCAGTGGCCTAGGGGGAAAAAGGTAGGGGGAAGAGTAACAGAGTGGGGCAGGGAGGAGATGAGGGAGAGGCCTAAAATTAGGATATAAAATGAATAAATTGTAATAAATTAAAAATAAAAAATGGATACAGTGCTAAACAGAGAAATCTCAACAGAGTAGTCTCTAATGACAGAGAGGCACTTAAAATAGTCAAGTCCTTAGTCATCAGAGAAATGCAAATCAAAATGACTCTAAGATTCCATCTTATGCCTGTCAGAATGGCTAAGATCAAAAATTCAAATGACAACACATGTTGGCAAGGATGTGGAGCAAGGGGAACACTTCTGCATTGCTGCTAAGAGTGCAAACCTGTAAAACCACATTGGAAATCAATCTGGAAGTTTTTCAGAAAAATGGAAATAGATTTACCTCAAGAACTAGCTCTAACACTCCTGGGCATATATCCAAAAGGTGTTCTACCACACAAGAAGAACACTTGTTCAGTTATGTTCATAGCAGCTTTATTCATAATAGCCAGAAACTGGAAACAACCTAGGTGTCTCTTAACCAAAGAAAAAAAATGGTACATTTACAAAATGGAATACTAGTTACCTATTAAAAGGAAAGATATCTTGCAATTTGCAGACAAATGAATGGAACAAGAAAAGACCATCGTGAGTGCGGTAACCCAGACACACATGGTATGCACTCACTTATAAGTGGACATAGGCATAGTATACAGGATAACTATGCTATAATCTACAGACCCAAAGAAGCCAAGGAGGACCAAAGGAAGTAGCACTGAATCTTACTCAAACAGGAAATAAAATTGGTATCTAAACTATATGGAATGAGGGAGCTATGTAGAAGATACTGGGGTAGGGAGGCTAACAGGGGTAGGGATCATGTGTGGGGAAAGGGGGGAGGCAGAGGAGGAGGGAGAGAGAGCAAAAATAGAGGGAGCATCTCTTGAACAGGGGTGTTCTCTGGGAGTCTATGAGGTGATCCTAACTGAGAGTCCTAACAGTGTGTGATAGGGAGCCTGAAGTTGCAATCTCCTCTAGTCAGGCTGGACTTCCAGTGAAGGGACAGTGACACCAACACACCCATAAAACCTTCAACCCAAAATTTGTCCTGCCTAAAAGATGTGCAGGAATAAAGATGGAGCAGAGATTGAGGGAATGGCAAACCAATGACTAGACCAACTTGAGATCTACCCTGGAGGATAGAGCCAACCCTGACACTATGATACTCTGCTACGGTTGGAGACAAGAGCCTAGCAAAACTGTCTTCTGAGAGGTTCATACAGCAGCTGATATAAACTGATGCAGAGACCCACAGCCAAACAACAGGATGAACTCAGGGAGTTTTGTGGAAGAGTAGGGAGTAAACTAACCTAGGTAACTAGAGTAACCTAATGTGGGCCCATGAGGGCTCATAAAGATTGAACCACCACCAAAGAGCTTGCATGGGCCAGCCCTAGACCCCCTACACATATGTAATAGATGTGCAAATGGTCATTATTTGGGTCCCTTAAGATTTGGAACAGGGGCTTTCTCTGACTCTATTACCTGCCATTGGATCCCTTTCCCCTAGCTGGACTGTCTTGTCTGGCCTCAGTGGGATAGGATGTGTTTAGTCCTGCTGTGACTTGAGGTGCCAGAATAGGTTAGTATTCCCTGGGGACCTCTTCTTCTCTGAGATGGAGTTGTGGAGAGTGAGAGAAGGGGTTGGAAAGGGCAGGACTGGGAGGAGAGTGGGGAGAGTGCTGGGATCAAATTGTAAAATGAATTGTTTAATGATAACTAGGTTTTGAAAAAAGGTACATTCATTGGGGTGGTTGATTTTACTGCCAACTTGATACAACCTAAAATCACCTGGAAAATTTGTCTCAGTAAGGGACTGTCTAGATCAGGCTGGGCTATGGAAGACTTTGACTTACTTGGGTTGATTGGGTGTAGAAATAACCCATCCTGAAAGTGGTGAGTACCTTTCCCTCCTTTGGACCCTGGAATGTGAATAGAACGATGTAGGCTTAGATTTTTTACCAAACCTACTTTATTTAGGGTTGTTACACACCTTTACCTCCCTTCAAATCTCCTACAACCTTAGGTAGGAGATTAATAGGGAATGAGAGTATAGTTCTCTTTTATCTACTTCCTGCTGATCAGGGTCAATGGGTCATTAGGGTATCTTCAGACTCAGTGGTCAGGATACCAGCATTCCAGTCCAAAGGCCAACACAGAGTAGCAACATAAAGTCAGCAGAAGCTGCAAGACCAAGTTGGATTGCCCAGAGAAGCTCTCTGGAAACTTTTCTCTGTTTGAAGTCAAGTGTCGAAGCACTAAGATCAATGCAGCAATGTCAATCCAAAAAGTGGTGTCTTGCTCTGCCTTGACCTCTATCTGCATCCTCTTCTCAAAGCCTACCCACAGATATTCTTAGTTGACCAAAGTCATGCCCCTCGAATGTGAGGGGTCACAGCAAAACATCATGTGCCCTCTCACAAACCAACATAGGCAAAACATCACATGCCCAGCATGCAACAAAACATCACGTGAAAATGTTCAGTCTTGAGGCTGACAAGATGGCGGCACCGGGAGAACACCATGTCTGAGAAGCAGGACAACACACTCCGTGCAGCGACCAGGAGACTGAACTCTGGGCCCTAAAAGAACAGTGATCAATCGTGTTTCCCAGGTGAGGGGAGGCTCCCACAGAGTGGGAAGTGGTCGGGTCCACTCTCAGATGCCCACCCAGAACCCTGAAGAGAACCCGGCTAACTCGGGCTTTGGGTCTCCAGGCTGGTGCCGCAAGCCTGCTTGTCCCGATCAGTTTCCCAGGCTGATTGGTGGGCACATGGGTGCCTGAGGTTGGGAGTCCCAGTCTCAAAAAAAACCCCACGGGGAAGGAAAGTTGCCAGACTGGTCACAGGTCACCCAGTCTTTCCCTGGAAGGTCTCTCCAACCGCAGCGGGTACCCGCCGCCATCACAATTGAGCTCCTGCCGCACACGTATTTCAGCTGCGCACCCAGCTCAAAATCCCTACTCCCTCTTCGGAGGAGGCAGGAGGCATCCAGCAGAATCTGCCACAGACCACATTGTCTGTACCCCAACCCGAAATCGGGGCTGAGAAAACCCAATCCTTTCGGGCACTCCCCCAAACGCCGCCATCACCCTGCCGCAGTCGAGTGGAAGGATAAAGAGGCACACAGCGGCTTCACAGTGCCGGAACTCCAGTGCTGCCGGCTGCTCCTAGCAAACAAACTACAGCTCGGGATCTGGGACTGTGGTCATTCTACATGTCCTGAGATTCTCCTGGGTCCAGCGCAATAAGGTCTAGCAGCAAGTTCTATCACCGGCGCCCCCCCCCCGACCCCTGACAGAGAAACGCGGCTCAGGGCTCAGGATCCGACTGAGAACCCAACCCCTGCTGGCACTCCCCTGAGTGTCAAGCACTTCCATAAGCTTGCCCTAGCAGAGGAGAAGATCAGAGGGGAAGGACAGAGAGGCAGCCTGCCAAGGACACAGCACCCTCTCTCCACCTCACCCAGCGGCCCCTAGCAGAGAAACCCAAGCCCTGGATCTGAGGACACTCAGCCCTACCCGGTACTCTCTTGGGATCAGCAAACATAGGTTCTACCGCTAGGCGGCTTCTGGCAGAGAGATCTGGGCCCGGGATCTGGGATTGAGTACACTCATCCTAACTCTTTCCTGCGCCACCCAGGGACCAGTCAACATAACCCCTCCTGGCAGAGGGAAAGGACAAAGAGGCAGCACACAGGAAAGGTGGACACCGAGTCCTGCGGCCACAGTGTCACAGAGCTGACTGTTAGCCTACCTGTGCACTTCCGCAGCAGGACCAAAACAGAGAGTAGTGAGCAAGGGGAACCCCTGTGCATTCCAACTGGTCCTGCAAGAGAGTGAGTGAGCCTTCTAGGGAGAGACTGCCCCAGACCCAGGGCCTCTCCACAGGGCAACCAGACGAGATCCCTGCCACCCACACTCCTAGTGTGGGCATCAGAGGGATTCTTGGGATAGCGACCCCAACATTGACGCCTCTGCCTTGCGGGTCCACCAGGGTAATCCAGGCAAACAATCCCTGGATCTCAGTCAGAACTTCGTAATAGTGGCTTACAGGCCACTGCAATAGTCAGAGAATCTGCGCATGCACACTGCGCCCTCTAAAAGCTCACGCGAATAGCGCCAGCGTCACATTCTTTACTTAGGCAAAACTGAAACCACAGTGCACACTCCCAAAGCAGTGAACCTCTCTCATCTTCCTGAAAAAACAGTCCAGAAAATAGAAAGAGAGGATCATAGCCCAAACTACAAACTTGAGGAACAACCAGCGAGGATTATAAATAACCAGATGGCTAGAGGCAGACGTAAGAACACTCCCAACAAAAATCAGGACATAATGACCTCACCAGCAACCCCACAAAACAATGGACACTTCAATTCACTAGATATACAAGAAAACGACCTTAAAACTATGTTTCTCCAGCTATTAGAGGCCCATAGAGATGAAATGAACAAAGCCCTCAGAGAAATAACCAAAGAAATCGAGACTAACCAAGAGGAAACAATTTGTGCTCTCAGAGAAATGACCACGAAAATTGAGGCAAACAGAAGAAATGCACAAAGCTCTCAAAGAAATGTCCACACAAATGAAGGCAAATAAAGAAGAAATAAACAAAGCTCTCATAGAAATACAGGAAATTATACCCAAAGAAGTAGAGGCACATTTAGTGATACATAGAGAGGAAACGGACAAAAAAATAGAAGCTATCATTGAAAAGCGGGAGTCCACATTCAAACAGATGAAGGAAATGGTGCAAGACATGAAAACAGAATTAGAATCAATAAAGAAAACACAAATAGAGAAAAACCAGGAGCTGGAGAACATAGAGAAAAGATCAGGCACTACAAAGGTAAGCATCACCAACAGAATACAAGAGATGGAAGAAAGAATCTCAGGAGCCGAAGATACACTTGCAGAAATTGACACGTCTCTGAAAGAAAAAATAAAATCAAAAAAGTTCCAAACACAAAACATCCAAGAAATCAAGGACACCATGAAAAGACAAAACCGAAGAAAATAGGAGTAGAAGAAAAAGAAGACATCAGGCTCAAAGGTCCGGAAAATATTTTCAAGAAAATTATAGAAGAAAACTTTCCCAACTTAAAGAAGGAGATGGCCATAAACATACAAGAGGCCTCCAGAACACCAAGTGGACTAGACCAGAAAAGAAATTCTTCACGTCACATCATAGTCAAAAAACTGAACCTACAAAACAAAGAAAAAATTCTAAAAGCAGCAAGGGAAAAAGGCCAAGTAACATATGAAGGTAGACCTATCAGAATCACACCAGATTTCTCAACAGAAACTATGAAAGCCAGAAGGGCCTGGACAGAAATTATACAGTCCTTAAGGGACCACAGATTCCAACCCAAACTACTATACCCAGCAAAACTTTCAATCAACAGAGATGGAGAATTCAAGATATTCCAAGACAAAACCAAATTTAAACAATATCTACATAGTAACCCAGCTCTACAGAAGTTACTAGAAGGGAAACTCCAAATGAAAGAAAACAACTACATCGAAGGAAACAGAAGAAATAGATAACTACACAACAAAAAACCCAAAAGAAGACAAGCAATGAAACTCAGTGACACCACCAACATCACATCTAAAGTAAGTAACAATTGTTGGTCACTAGTTTCTATCAACATCAACGGACTCAACTCCCCAATTAAAAGACACAGACTAACAGAATGGTTGCAGAAGCAGGATCCATCATTCTGTTGCATCCAAGAAACACACCTATGCAACAAAGATAAACACTACCTCAGAGTAAAGGGCTGGAAAAATGTCTTTCAAGCAAATGGTTCCAGAAAACAAGCAGGAGCAGCCATCCTAATATCTAATAAAATAGACTTTCAACCCAAGTTAATCAAAAAAGATAAGGACAGCCACTATATTCTCATCAAAGGAAAAATCCACCAAGAGGACATCACAATTTTGAATATCTATGCCCCAAATACAAGAGCACCTACATTCGTAAATGAAACAATATTAAAGCTTAAGTCACACATTGATCCTAATACCCTAATAGTGGGAGACTTCAAAACTGCACTCTCACCAAGAAACAGATCAACTAGACAGAAAACAAATAGGGAAATAAAAATACTTACAGAGACCCTAAATCAAATGGACCTAATAGACGTCTACAGATCTTTTCATCCAAACTCAAAAGAGTATACCTTCTTTTCAGCACCTCATGGAACCTTCTCCAAAATAGACCATATAGTTGGTCATAAAGCAAGCCTCAACAGATACAAAAACATTGAAATAATCCCTTGTATTCTATCTGACCACCATGGACTTAAACTGGACCTCAACACCAACAGAAATAACAAACAGCCTACACGCACATGGAAACTGAACAACTTGTTACTCAACGACAGCTGGGTTAAGGAAGAAATAAAGAAAAAAATTAAAGACTTCCTAGAATTCAATGAAAATGAAGGCACAACATACCCAAATTTATGGGACACATTGAAAGCAGTGCTCAGGGGAAAATTTATAGCACTAAGTGCCTACAAGAAGAAATTCATAACATCACATACAAACAACTTAATGGCCCAACTGAAAACCCTAGAAAAAAAAGAAGCAGATACACCCAAGAGGAGCAGAAGGCTGGAAATAATCAAACTCAGGGCTGAAATCAATCAATTAGAAACAAATAAAACTATTCAAAGAATCAATGAAACAAAAAGCTGGTTCTTTGAGAAAATCAACAAGATAGACAAACCCTTAGGCAAACTAACTAAAAAGCAGAGAGAATCTATCCAAATCAACAAAATCAGAGATGAAAAGGGTGACATAACTACAGACACAGAGGAAATTCAAACAATCATTAGGTCATACTACAAAAGCCTAAATGCCACAAAATTTGAAAACCTAAATGAAATGGACAATTTTCTTGATAGATTCCATCTTCCAACATTAAGTCAAGATAAGGTAGAAAGACTGAACAGCCCTATATCTCCCAAGGAAATTGAAGCAGTCATTCACAGTCTCCCCTCCAAAAAAAGCCCTGGGCCAGATGGTTTCAGTGCGGAATTCTACCAGACCTTCAAAGAAGTGCTCATACCAATTCTCCTCAAACTATTCCACAAAATAGAAACAGAAGGAACATTACCAAACTCATTCTATGAAGCAACAGTCACCCTGATACCTAAACCACACAAAGACCCAACAAAAAAAGAGAACTTCAGACCTATCTCTCTTATGAACATTGACGCAAAAATACTCAATAAAATACTTGCAAACCGAATCCAAGAACACATCAAAGATATCATCCACCATGACCAAGTAGGCTTCATCCCAGGCATGCAAGGGTGGTTCAACATACGGAAATCCATCAATGTGATCCACCACATAAACAAACTGAAGGAGCAAAACCACATGATCATCTCCTTAGATGCTGAAAAAGCATTTGACAAAATCCAACACCCATTCATGTTTAAAGTCTTGGAGAGATCAGGGATACAAGGCACATATCTAAACATAGTAAAGGCAATATACAGCAAGCC